>NW_028276283.1:0-27235 GCF_052056855.1 Sturnus vulgaris
TCAAACTGCATGACGAGAAGGGACAACGTAGAACACGTCTCTGTCCTGGCACATTTTCGTGTGCGAAACTTCCCTCCGGGTCTTCGGGCCTTGCGAAGCTCCGTGTACTGCGAGCGCTGCTACTCGCAGCTGAGAAGGACCGTGGAGCTAGCGGCGAATTCGGAGAGCTCTTCGCTGCACTGCGCCGCTCGCAAGCGGCTTCGTTCTTCGCCTTCTGCCGTCCGGCGACAGCTGAACTCCGGCGGTCAGTTGCAGCTCTGCCCAACAGCGTGTTCTCAGTTCTGCGGGCAAGCACGCCCTCTTGCCTTGGCCCCGGGAGCAAAGTCCCGAGCGAGCACTCGACTCAGTGCAATGCACCCGGAAGGACGCTCTCGCTCGTCTTTCAAGGAGCGATTCCTAACAGCAGAAGCAGCAGAGGCACAAACTGCATGACGAGAAGGGACAACGTAGAACACGTCTCTGTCCTGGCACATTTTCGTGTGCGATACTTCCCTCCGGGTCTTCGGGCCTTGCGAAGCTCCGTGTACTGCGAGCGCTGCTACTCGCAGCTGAGAAGGACCGTGGAGCTAGCGGCGAATTCGGAGAGCTCTTCGCTGCACTGCGCCGCTCGCAAGCGGCTTCGTTCTTCGCCTTCTGCCGTCCGGCGAGAGCTGAACTCCGGCGGTCAGTTGCAGCTCTGCCCAACAGCGTGTTCTCAGTTCTGCGGGCAAGCACGCCCTCTTGCCTTGGCCCCGGGAGCAAAGTCCCGAGCGAGCACTCGACTCAGTGCAATGCACCCGGAAGGACGCTCTCGCTCGTCTTTCAAGGAGCGATTCCTAACAGCACAAGCAGCAGAGGCACAAACTGCATGACGAGAAGGGACAACGTAGAACACGTCTCTGTCCTGGCACATTTTCGTGTGCGATACTTCCCTCCGGGTCTTCGGGCCTTGCGAAGCTCCGTGTACTGCGAGCGCTGCTACTCGCAGCTGAGAAGGACCGTGGAGCTAGCGGCGAATTCGGAGAGCTCTTCGCTGCACTGCGCCGCTCGCAAGCGGCTTCGTTCTTCGCCTTCTGCCGTCCGGCGACAGCTGAACTCCGGCGGTCAGTTGCAGCTCTGCCCAACAGCGTGTTCTCAGTTCTGCGGGCAAGCACGCCCTCTTGCCTTGGCCCCGAGAGCAAAGTCCCGAGCGAGCACTCGACTCAGTGCAATGCACCCGGAAGTGACGCTCTCGCTCGTCTTTCAAGGAGCGATTCCTAACAGCACAAGCAGCAGAGGCACAAACTGCATGACGAGAAGGGACAACGTAGAACACGTCTCTGTCCTGGCACATTTTCGTGTGCGATACTTCCCTCCGGGTCTTCGGGCCTTGCGAAGCTCTGTGTACTGCGAGCGCTGCTACTCGCAGCTGAGAAGGACCGTGGAGCTAGCGGCGAATTCGGAGAGCTCTTCGCTGCACTGCGCCGCTCGCAAGCGGCTTCGTTCTTCGCCTTCTGCCGTCCGGCGACAGCTGAACTCCGGCGGTCAGTTGCAGCTCTGCCCAACAGCGTGTTCTCAGTTCTGCGGGCAAGCACGCCCTCTTGCCTTGGCCCGGAGAGCAAAGTCCCGAGCGAGCACTCGACTCAGTGCAATGCACCCGGAAGGACGCTCTCGCTCGTCTTTCAAGGAGCGATTCCTAACAGCACAAGCAGCAGAGGCACAAACTGCATGACGAGAAGGGACAACGTAGAACACGTCTCTGTCCTGGCACATTTTCGTGTGCGATACTTCCCTCCGGGTCTTCGGGCCTTGCGAAGCCCCGTGTACTGCGAGCGCTGCTACTCGCAGCTGAGAAGGACCGTGGAGCTAGCGGCGAATTCGGAGAGCTCTTCGCTGCACTGCGCCGCTCGCAAGCGGCTTCGTTCTTCGCCTTCTGCCGTCCGGCGAGAGCTGAACTCCGGCGGTCAGTTGCAGCTCTGCCCAACAGCGTGTTCTCAGTTCTGCGGGCAAGCACGCCCTCTTGCCTTGGCCCGGAGAGCAAAGTCCCGAGCGAGCACTCGACTCAGTGCAATGCACCCGGAAGGACGCTCTCGCTCGTCTTTCAAGGAGCGATTCCTAACAGCACAAGCAGCAGAGGCACAAACTGCATGACGAGAAGGGGACAACGTAGAACACGTCTCTGTCCTGGCACATTTTCGTGTGCGATACTTCCCTCCGGGTCTTCGGGCCTTGCGAAGCCCCGTGTACTGCGAGCGCTGCTACTCGCAGCTGAGAAGGACCGTGGAGCTAGCGGCGAATTCGGAGAGCTCTTCGCTGCACTGCGCCGCTCGCAAGCGGCTTCGTTCTTCGCCTTCTGCCGTCCGGCGAGAGCTGAACTCCGGCGGTCAGTTGCAGCTCTGCCCAACAGCGTGTTCTCAGTTCTGCGGGCAAGCACGCCCTCTTGCCTTGGCCCGGAGAGCAAAGTCCCGAGCGAGCACTCGACTCAGTGCAATGCACCCGGAAGGACGCTCTCGCTCGTCTTTCAAGGAGCGATTCCTAACAGCACAAGCAGCAGAGGCACAAACTGCATGACGAGAAGGGACAACGTAGAACACGTCTCTGTCCTGGCACATTTTCGTGTGCGATACTTCCCTCCGGGTCTTCGGGCCTTGCGAAGCCCCGTGTACTGCGAGCGCTGCTACTCGCAGCTGAGAAGGACCGTGGAGCTAGCGGCGAATTCGGAGAGCTCTTCGCTGCACTGCGCCGCTCGCAAGCGGCTTCGTTCTTCGCCTTCTGCCGTCCGGCGAGAGCTGAACTCCGGCGGTCAGTTGCAGCTCTGCCCAACAGCGTGTTCTCAGTTCTGCGGGCAAGCACGCCCTCTTGCCTTGGCCCCGAGAGCAAAGTCCCGAGCGAGCACTCGACTCAGTGCAATGCACCCGGAAGGACGCTCTCGCTCGTCTTTCAAGGAGCGATTCCTAACAGCAGAAGCAGCAGAGGCACAAACTGCATGACGAGAAGGGACAACGTAGAACACGTCTCTGTCCTGGCACATTTTCGTGTGCGATACTTCCCTCCGGGTCTTCGGGCCTTGCGAAGCCCGTGTACTGCGAGCGCTGCTACTCGCAGCTGAGAAGGACCGTGGAGCTAGCGGCGAATTCGGAGAGCTCTTCGCTGCACTGCGCCGCTCGCAAGCGGCTTCGTTCTTCGCCTTCTGCCGTCCGGCGACAGCTGAACTCCGGCGGTCAGTTGCAGCTCTGCCCAACAGCGTGTTCTCAGTTCTGCGGGCAAGCACGCCCTCTTGCCTTGGCCCCGAGAGCAAAGTCCCGAGCGAGCACTCGACTCAGTGCAATGCACCCGGAAGGACGCTCTCGCTCGTCTTTCAAGGAGCGATTCCTAACAGCACAAGCAGCAGAGGCACAAACTGCATGACGAGAAGGGACAACGTAGAACACGTCTCTGTCCTGGCACATTTTCGTGTGCGAAACTTCCCTCCGGGTCTTCGGGCCTTGCGAAGCTCCGTGTACTGCGAGCGCTGCTACTCGCAGCTGAGAAGGACCGTGGAGCTAGCGGCGAATTCGGAGAGCTCTTCGCTGCACTGCGCCGCTCGCAAGCGGCTTCGTTCTTCGCCTTCTGCCGTCCGGCGACAGCTGAACTCCGGCGGTCAGTTGCAGCTCTGCCCAACAGCGTGTTCTCAGTTCTGCGGGCAAGCACGCCCTCTTGCCTTGGCCCCGGGAGCAAAGTCCCGAGCGAGCACTCGACTCAGTGCAATGCACCCGGAAGGACGCTCTCGCTCGTCTTTCAAGGAGCGATTCCTAACAGCAGAAGCAGCAGAGGCACAAACTGCATGACGAGAAGGGACAACGTAGAACACGTCTCTGTCCTGGCACATTTTCGTGTGCGATACTTCCCTCCGGGTCTTCGGGCCTTGCGAAGCTCCGTGTACTGCGAGCGCTGCTACTCGCAGCTGAGAAGGACCGTGGAGCTAGCGGCGAATTCGGAGAGCTCTTCGCTGCACTGCGCCGCTCGCAAGCGGCTTCGTTCTTCGCCTTCTGCCGTCCGGCGAGAGCTGAACTCCGGCGGTCAGTTGCAGCTCTGCCCAACAGCGTGTTCTCAGTTCTGCGGGCAAGCACGCCCTCTTGCCTTGGCCCCGGGAGCAAAGTCCCGAGCGAGCACTCGACTCAGTGCAATGCACCCGGAAGGACGCTCTCGCTCGTCTTTCAAGGAGCGATTCCTAACAGCACAAGCAGCAGAGGCACAAACTGCATGACGAGAAGGGACAACGTAGAACACGTCTCTGTCCTGGCACATTTTCGTGTGCGATACTTCCCTCCGGGTCTTCGGGCCTTGCGAAGCTCCGTGTACTGCGAGCGCTGCTACTCGCAGCTGAGAAGGACCGTGGAGCTAGCGGCGAATTCGGAGAGCTCTTCGCTGCACTGCGCCGCTCGCAAGCGGCTTCGTTCTTCGCCTTCTGCCGTCCGGCGACAGCTGAACTCCGGCGGTCAGTTGCAGCTCTGCCCAACAGCGTGTTCTCAGTTCTGCGGGCAAGCACGCCCTCTTGCCTTGGCCCCGAGAGCAAAGTCCCGAGCGAGCACTCGACTCAGTGCAATGCACCCGGAAGGACGCTCTCGCTCGTCTTTCAAGGAGCGATTCCTAACAGCACAAGCAGCAGAGGCACAAACTGCATGACGAGAAGGGACAACGTAGAACACGTCTCTGTCCTGGCACATTTTCGTGTGCGATACTTCCCTCCGGGTCTTCGGGCCTTGCGAAGCTCTGTGTACTGCGAGCGCTGCTACTCGCAGCTGAGAAGGACCGTGGAGCTAGCGGCGAATTCGGAGAGCTCTTCGCTGCACTGCGCCGCTCGCAAGCGGCTTCGTTCTTCGCCTTCTGCCGTCCGGCGACAGCTGAACTCCGGCGGTCAGTTGCAGCTCTGCCCAACAGCGTGTTCTCAGTTCTGCGGGCAAGCACGCCCTCTTGCCTTGGCCCGGAGAGCAAAGTCCCGAGCGAGCACTCGACTCAGTGCAATGCACCCGGAAGGACGCTCTCGCTCGTCTTTCAAGGAGCGATTCCTAACAGCACAAGCAGCAGAGGCACAAACTGCATGACGAGAAGGGACAACGTAGAACACGTCTCTGTCCTGGCACATTTTCGTGTGCGATACTTCCCTCCGGGTCTTCGGGCCTTGCGAAGCCCGTGTACTGCGAGCGCTGCTACTCGCAGCTGAGAAGGACCGTGGAGCTAGCGGCGAATTCGGAGAGCTCTTCGCTGCACTGCGCCGCTCGCAAGCGGCTTCGTTCTTCGCCTTCTGCCGTCCGGCGACAGCTGAACTCCGGCGGTCAGTTGCAGCTCTGCCCAACAGCGTGTTCTCAGTTCTGCGGGCAAGCACGCCCTCTTGCCTTGGCCCGGAGAGCAAAGTCCCGAGCGAGCACTCGACTCAGTGCAATGCACCCGGAAGGACGCTCTCGCTCGTCTTTCAAGGAGCGATTCCTAACAGCACAAGCAGCAGAGGCACAAACTGCATGACGAGAAGGGACAACGTAGAACACGTCTCTGTCCTGGCACATTTTCGTGTGCGATACTTCCCTCCGGGTCTTCGGGCCTTGCGAAGCCCCGTGTACTGCGAGCGCTGCTACTCGCAGCTGAGAAGGACCGTGGAGCTAGCGGCGAATTCGGAGAGCTCTTCGCTGCACTGCGCCGCTCGCAAGCGGCTTCGTTCTTCGCCTTCTGCCGTCCGGCGAGAGCTGAACTCCGGCGGTCAGTTGCAGCTCTGCCCAACAGCGTGTTCTCAGTTCTGCGGGCAAGCACGCCCTCTTGCCTTGGCCCGGAGAGCAAAGTCCCGAGCGAGCACTCGACTCAGTGCAATGCACCCGGAAGGACGCTCTCGCTCGTCTTTCAAGGAGCGATTCCTAACAGCACAAGCAGCAGAGGCACAAACTGCATGACGAGAAGGGACAACGTAGAACACGTCTCTGTCCTGGCACATTTTCGTGTGCGATACTTCCCTCCGGGTCTTCGGGCCTTGCGAAGCCCCGTGTACTGCGAGCGCTGCTACTCGCAGCTGAGAAGGACCGTGGAGCTAGCGGCGAATTCGGAGAGCTCTTCGCTGCACTGCGCCGCTCGCAAGCGGCTTCGTTCTTCGCCTTCTGCCGTCCGGCGAGAGCTGAACTCCGGCGGTCAGTTGCAGCTCTGCCCAACAGCGTGTTCTCAGTTCTGCGGGCAAGCACGCCCTCTTGCCTTGGCCCCGAGAGCAAAGTCCCGAGCGAGCACTCGACTCAGTGCAATGCACCCGGAAGGACGCTCTCGCTCGTCTTTCAAGGAGCGATTCCTAACAGCACAAGCAGCAGAGGCACAAACTGCATGACGAGAAGGGACAACGTAGAACACGTCTCTGTCCTGGCACATTTTCGTGTGCGATACTTCCCTCCGGGTCTTCGGGCCTTGCGAAGCTCCGTGTACTGCGAGCGCTGCTACTCGCAGCTGAGAAGGACCGTGGAGCTAGCGGCGAATTCGGAGAGCTCTTCGCTGCACTGCGCCGCTCGCAAGCGGCTTCGTTCTTCGCCTTCTGCCGTCCGGCGAGAGCTGAACTCCGGCGGTCAGTTGCAGCTCTGCCCAACAGCGTGTTCTCAGTTCTGCGGGCAAGCACGCCCTCTTGCCTTGGCCCCGGGAGCAAAGTCCCGAGCGAGCACTCGACTCAGTGCAATGCACCCGGAAGGACGCTCTCGCTCGTCTTTCAAGGAGCGATTCCTAACAGCACAAGCAGCAGAGGCACAAACTGCATGACGAGAAGGGACAACGTAGAACACGTCTCTGTCCTGGCACATTTTCGTGTGCGATACTTCCCTCCGGGTCTTCGGGCCTTGCGAAGCTCCGTGTACTGCGAGCGCTGCTACTCGCAGCTGAGAAGGACCGTGGAGCTAGCGGCGAATTCGGAGAGCTCTTCGCTGCACTGCGCCGCTCGCAAGCGGCTTCGTTCTTCGCCTTCTGCCGTCCGGCGAGAGCTGAACTCCGGCGGTCAGTTGCAGCTCTGCCCAACAGCGTGTTCTCAGTTCTGCGGGCAAGCACGCCCTCTTGCCTTGGCCCCGAGAGCAAAGTCCCGAGCGAGCACTCGACTCAGTGCAATGCACCCGGAAGGACGCTCTCGCTCGTCTTTCAAGGAGCGATTCCTAACAGCACAAGCAGCAGAGGCACAAACTGCATGACGAGAAGGGACAACGTAGAACACGTCTCTGTCCTGGCACATTTTCGTGTGCGATACTTCCCTCCGGGTCTTCGGGCCTTGCGAAGCTCCGTGTACTGCGAGCGCTGCTACTCGCAGCTCAGAAGGACCGTGGAGCTAGCGGCGAATTCGGAGAGCTCTTCGCTGCACTGCGCCGCTCGCAAGCGGCTTCGTTCTTCGCCTTCTGCCGTCCGGCGACAGCTGAACTCCGGCGGTCAGTTGCAGCTCTGCCCAACAGCGTGTTCTCAGTTCTGCGGGCAAGCACGCCCTCTTGCCTTGGCCCCGAGAGCAAAGTCCCGAGCGAGCACTCGACTCAGTGCAATGCACCCGGAAGGACGCTCTCGCTCGTCTTTCAAGGAGCGATTCCTAACAGCACAAGCAGCAGAGGCACAAACTGCATGACGAGAAGGGACAACGTAGAACACGTCTCTGTCCTGGCACATTTTCGTGTGCGATACTTCCCTCCGGGTCTTCGGGCCTTGCGAAGCTCCGTGTACTGCGAGCGCTGCTACTCGCAGCTGAGAAGGACCGTGGAGCTAGCGGCGAATTCGGAGAGCTCTTCGCTGCACTGCGCCGCTCGCAAGCGGCTTCGTTCTTCGCCTTCTGCCGTCCGGCGACAGCTGAACTCCGGCGGTCAGTTGCAGCTCTGCCCAACAGCGTGTTCTCAGTTCTGCGGGCAAGCACGCCCTCTTGCCTTGGCCCCGAGAGCAAAGTCCCGAGCGAGCACTCGACTCAGTGCAATGCACCCGGAAGGACGCTCTCGCTCGTCTTTCAAGGAGCGATTCCTAACAGCACAAGCAGCAGAGGCACAAACTGCATGACGAGAAGGGACAACGTAGAACACGTCTCTGTCCTGGCACATTTTCGTGTGCGATACTTCCCTCCGGGTCTTCGGGCCTTGCGAAGCTCTGTGTACTGCGAGCGCTGCTACTCGCAGCTGAGAAGGACCGTGGAGCTAGCGGCGAATTCGGAGAGCTCTTCGCTGCACTGCGCCGCTCGCAAGCGGCTTCGTTCTTCGCCTTCTGCCGTCCGGCGACAGCTGAACTCCGGCGGTCAGTTGCAGCTCTGCCCAACAGCGTGTTCTCAGTTCTGCGGGCAAGCACGCCCTCTTGCCTTGGCCCGGAGAGCAAAGTCCCGAGCGAGCACTCGACTCAGTTATGCACCCGGAAGGACGCTCTCGCTCGTCTTTCAAGGAGCGATTTCCTAACAGCACAAGCAGCAGAGGCACAAACTGCATGACGAGAAGGGACAACGTAGAACACGTCTCTGTCCTGGCACATTTTCGTGTGCGATACTTCCCTCCGGGTCTTCGGGCCTTGCGAAGCCCCCGTGTACTGCGAGCGCTGCTACTCGCAGCTGAGAAGGACCGTGGAGCTAGCGGCGAATTCGGAGAGCTCTTCGCTGCACTGCGCCGCTCGCAAGCGGCTTCGTTCTTCGCCTTCTGCCGTCCGGCGAGAGCTGAACTCCGGCGGTCAGTTGCAGCTCTGCCCAACAGCGTGTTCTCAGTTCTGCGGGCAAGCACGCCCTCTTGCCTTGGCCCCGAGAGCAAAGTCCCGAGCGAGCACTCGACTCAGTGCAATGCACCCGGAAGGACGCTCTCGCTCGTCTTTCAAGGAGCGATTCCTAACAGCACAAGCAGCAGAGGCACAAACTGCATGACGAGAAGGGACAACGTAGAACACGTCTCTGTCCTGGCACATTTTCGTGTGCGATACTTCCCTCCGGGTCTTCGGGCCTTGCGAAGCCCCGTGTACTGCGAGCGCTGCTACTCGCAGCTGAGAAGGACCGTGGAGCTAGCGGCGAATTCGGAGAGCTCTTCGCTGCACTGCGCCGCTCGCAAGCGGCTTCGTTCTTCGCCTTCTGCCGTCCGGCGAGAGCTGAACTCCGGCGGTCAGTTGCAGCTCTGCCCAACAGCGTGTTCTCAGTTCTGCGGGCAAGCACGCCCTCTTGCCTTGGCCCCGAGAGCAAAGTCCCGAGCGAGCACTCGACTCAGTGCAATGCACCCGGAAGGACGCTCTCGCTCGTCTTTCAAGGAGCGATTCCTAACAGCACAAGCAGCAGAGGCACAAACTGCATGACGAGAAGGGACAACGTAGAACACGTCTCTGTCCTGGCACATTTTCGTGTGCGATACTTCCCTCCGGGTCTTCGGGCCTTGCGAAGCCCCGTGTACTGCGAGCGCTGCTACTCGCAGCTGAGAAGGACCGTGGAGCTAGCGGCGAATTCGGAGAGCTCTTCGCTGCACTGCGCCGCTCGCAAGCGGCTTCGTTCTTCGCCTTCTGCCGTCCGGCGAGAGCTGAACTCCGGCGGTCAGTTGCAGCTCTGCCCAACAGCGTGTTCTCAGTTCTGCGGGCAAGCACGCCCTCTTGCCTTGGCCCCGAGAGCAAAGTCCCGAGCGAGCACTCGACTCAGTGCAATGCACCCGGAAGGACGCTCTCGCTCGTCTTTCAAGGAGCGATTCCTAACAGCACAAGCAGCAGAGGCACAAACTGCATGACGAGAAGGGACAACGTAGAACACGTCTCTGTCCTGGCACATTTTCGTGTGCGATACTTCCCTCCGGGTCTTCGGGCCTTGCGAAGCCCCGTGTACTGCGAGCGCTGCTACTCGCAGCTGAGAAGGACCGTGGAGCTAGCGGCGAATTCGGAGAGCTCTTCGCTGCACTGCGCCGCTCGCAAGCGGCTTCGTTCTTCGCCTTCTGCCGTCCGGCGAGAGCTGAACTCCGGCGGTCAGTTGCAGCTCTGCCCAACAGCGTGTTCTCAGTTCTGCGGGCAAGCACGCCCTCTTGCCTTGGCCCCGAGAGCAAAGTCCCGAGCGAGCACTCGACTCAGTGCAATGCACCCGGAAGGACGCTCTCGCTCGTCTTTCAAGGAGCGATTCCTAACAGCACAAGCAGCAGAGGCACAAACTGCATGACGAGAAGGGACAACGTAGACACGTCTCTGTCCTGGCACATTTTCGTGTGCGAAACTTCCCTCCGGGTCTTCGGGCCTTGCGAAGCTCCGTGTACTGCGAGCGCTGCTACTCGCAGCTGAGAAGGACCGTGGAGCTAGCGGCGAATTCGGAGAGCTCTTCGCTGCACTGCGCCGCTCGCAAGCGGCTTCGTTCTTCGCCTTCTGCCGTCCGGCGACAGCTGAACTCCGGCGGTCAGTTGCAGCTCTGCCCAACAGCGTGTTCTCAGTTCTGCGGGCAAGCACGCCCTCTTGCCTTGGCCCCGGGAGCAAAGTCCCGAGCGAGCACTCGACTCAGTGCAATGCACCCGGAAGGACGCTCTCGCTCGTCTTTCAAGGAGCGATTCCTAACAGCAGAAGCAGCAGAGGCACAAACTGCATGACGAGAAGGGACAACGTAGAACACGTCTCTGTCCTGGCACATTTTCGTGTGCGATACTTCCCTCCGGGTCTTCGGGCCTTGCGAAGCTCCGTGTACTGCGAGCGCTGCTACTCGCAGCTGAGAAGGACCGTGGAGCTAGCGGCGAATTCGGAGAGCTCTTCGCTGCACTGCGCCGCTCGCAAGCGGCTTCGTTCTTCGCCTTCTGCCGTCCGGCGACAGCTGAACTCCGGCGGTCAGTTGCAGCTCTGCCCAACAGCGTGTTCTCAGTTCTGCGGGCAAGCACGCCCTCTTGCCTTGGCCCCGGGAGCAAAGTCCCGAGCGAGCACTCGACTCAGTGCAATGCACCCGGAAGGACGCTCTCGCTCGTCTTTCAAGGAGCGATTCCTAACAGCACAAGCAGCAGAGGCACAAACTGCATGACGAGAAGGGACAACGTAGAACACGTCTCTGTCCTGGCACATTTTCGTGTGCGATACTTCCCTCCGGGTCTTCGGGCCTTGCGAAGCTCCGTGTACTGCGAGCGCTGCTACTCGCAGCTGAGAAGGACCGTGGAGCTAGCGGCGAATTCGGAGAGCTCTTCGCTGCACTGCGCCGCTCGCAAGCGGCTTCGTTCTTCGCCTTCTGCCGTCCGGCGAGAGCTGAACTCCGGCGGTCAGTTGCAGCTCTGCCCAACAGCGTGTTCTCAGTTCTGCGGGCAAGCACGCCCTCTTGCCTTGGCCCCGGGAGCAAAGTCCCGAGCGAGCACTCGACTCAGTGCAATGCACCCGGAAGGACGCTCTCGCTCGTCTTTCAAGGAGCGATTCCTAACAGCACAAGCAGCAGAGGCACAAACTGCATGACGAGAAGGGACAACGTAGAACACGTCTCTGTCCTGGCACATTTTCGTGTGCGATACTTCCCTCCGGGTCTTCGGGCCTTGCGAAGCTCCGTGTACTGCGAGCGCTGCTACTCGCAGCTGAGAAGGACCGTGGAGCTAGCGGCGAATTCGGAGAGCTCTTCGCTGCACTGCGCCGCTCGCAAGCGGCTTCGTTCTTCGCCTTCTGCCGTCCGGCGACAGCTGAACTCCGGCGGTCAGTTGCAGCTCTGCCCAACAGCGTGTTCTCAGTTCTGCGGGCAAGCACGCCCTCTTGCCTTGGCCCCGAGAGCAAAGTCCCGAGCGAGCACTCGACTCAGTGCAATGCACCCGGAAGGACGCTCTCGCTCGTCTTTCAAGGAGCGATTCCTAACAGCACAAGCAGCAGAGGCACAAACTGCATGACGAGAAGGGACAACGTAGAACACGTCTCTGTCCTGGCACATTTTCGTGTGCGATACTTCCCTCCGGGTCTTCGGGCCTTGCGAAGCTCCGTGTACTGCGAGCGCTGCTACTCGCAGCTGAGAAGGACCGTGGAGCTAGCGGCGAATTCGGAGAGCTCTTCGCTGCACTGCGCCGCTCGCAAGCGGCTTCGTTCTTCGCCTTCTGCCGTCCGGCGACAGCTGAACTCCGGCGGTCAGTTGCAGCTCTGCCCAACAGCGTGTTCTCAGTTCTGCGGGCAAGCACGCCCTCTTGCCTTGGCCCCGAGAGCAAAGTCCCGAGCGAGCACTCGACTCAGTGCAATGCACCCGGAAGGACGCTCTCGCTCGTCTTTCAAGGAGCGATTCCTAACAGCACAAGCAGCAGAGGCACAAACTGCATGACGAGAAGGGACAACGTAGAACACGTCTCTGTCCTGGCACATTTTCGTGTGCGATACTTCCCTCCGGGTCTTCGGGCCTTGCGAAGCTCCGTGTACTGCGAGCGCTGCTACTCGCAGCTGAGAAGGACCGTGGAGCTAGCGGCGAATTCGGAGAGCTCTTCGCTGCACTGCGCCGCTCGCAAGCGGCTTCGTTCTTCGCCTTCTGCCGTCCGGCGACAGCTGAACTCCGGCGGTCAGTTGCAGCTCTGCCCAACAGCGTGTTCTCAGTTCTGCGGGCAAGCACGCCCTCTTGCCTTGGCCCGGAGAGCAAAGTCCCGAGCGAGCACTCGACTCAGTGCAATGCACCCGGAAGGACGCTCTCGCTCGTCTTTCAAGGAGCGATTCCTAACAGCAGAAGCAGCAGAGGCACAAACTGCATGACGAGAAGGGACAACGTAGAACACGTCTCTGTCCTGGCACATTTTCGTGTGCGATACTTCCCTCCGGGTCTTCGGGCCTTGCGAAGCCCCGTGTACTGCGAGCGCTGCTACTCGCAGCTGAGAAGGACCGTGGAGCTAGCGGCGAATTCGGAGAGCTCTTCGCTGCACTGCGCCGCTCGCAAGCGGCTTCGTTCTTCGCCTTCTGCCGTCCGGCGAGAGCTGAACTCCGGCGGTCAGTTGCAGCTCTGCCCAACAGCGTGTTCTCAGTTCTGCGGGCAAGCACGCCCTCTTGCCTTGGCCCCGAGAGCAAAGTCCCGAGCGAGCACTCGACTCAGTGCAATGCACCCGGAAGGACGCTCTCGCTCGTCTTTCAAGGAGCGATTCCTAACAGCAGAAGCAGCAGAGGCCACAAACTGCATGACGAGAAGGGACAACGTAGAACACGTCTCTGTCCTGGCACATTTTCGTGTGCGATACTTCCCTCCGGGTCTTCGGGCCTTGCGAAGCCCCGTGTACTGCGAGCGCTGCTACTCGCAGCTGAGAAGGACCGTGGAGCTAGCGGCGAATTCGGAGAGCTCTTCGCTGCACTGCGCCGCTCGCAAGCGGCTTCGTTCTTCGCCTTCTGCCGTCCGGCGACAGCTGAACTCCGGCGGTCAGTTGCAGCTCTGCCCAACAGCGTGTTCTCAGTTCTGCGGGCAAGCACGCCCTCTTGCCTTGGCCCCGAGAGCAAAGTCCCGAGCGAGCACTCGACTCAGTGCAATGCACCCGGAAGGACGCTCTCGCTCGTCTTTCAAGGAGCGATTCCTAACAGCACAAGCAGCAGAGGCACAAACTGCATGACGAGAAGGGACAACGTAGAACACGTCTCTGTCCTGGCACATTTTCGTGTGCGATACTTCCCTCCGGGTCTTCGGGCCTTGCGAAGCTCCGTGTACTGCGAGCGCTGCTACTCGCAGCTGAGAAGGACCGTGGAGCTAGCGGCGAATTCGGAGAGCTCTTCGCTGCACTGCGCCGCTCGCAAGCGGCTTCGTTCTTCGCCTTCTGCCGTCCGGCGAGAGCTGAACTCCGGCGGTCAGTTGCAGCTCTGCCCAACAGCGTGTTCTCAGTTCTGCGGGCAAGCACGCCCTCTTGCCTTGGCCCCGAGAGCAAAGTCCCGAGCGAGCACTCGACTCAGTGCAATGCACCCGGAAGGACGCTCTCGCTCGTCTTTCAAGGAGCGATTCCTAACAGCACAAGCAGCAGAGGCACAAACTGCATGACGAGAAGGGACAACGTAGAACACGTCTCTGTCCTGGCACATTTTCGTGTGCGATACTTCCCTCCGGGTCTTCGGGCCTTGCGAAGCTCCGTGTACTGCGAGCGCTGCTACTCGCAGCTGAGAAGGACCGTGGAGCTAGCGGCGAATTCGGAGAGCTCTTCGCTGCACTGCGCCGCTCGCAAGCGGCTTCGTTCTTCGCCTTCTGCCGTCCGGCGAGAGCTGAACTCCGGCGGTCAGTTGCAGCTCTGCCCAACAGCGTGTTCTCAGTTCTGCGGGCAAGCACGCCCTCTTGCCTTGGCCCCGAGAGCAAAGTCCCGAGCGAGCACTCGACTCAGTGCAATGCACCCGGAAGGACGCTCTCGCTCGTCTTTCAAGGAGCGATTCCTAACAGCACAAGCAGCAGAGGCACAAACTGCATGACGAGAAGGGACAACGTAGAACACGTCTCTGTCCTGGCACATTTTCGTGTGCGATACTTCCCTCCGGGTCTTCGGGCCTTGCGAAGCTCCGTGTACTGCGAGCGCTGCTACTCGCAGCTGAGAAGGACCGTGGAGCTAGCGGCGAATTCGGAGAGCTCTTCGCTGCACTGCGCCGCTCGCAAGCGGCTTCGTTCTTCGCCTTCTGCCGTCCGGCGAGAGCTGAACTCCGGCGGTCAGTTGCAGCTCTGCCCAACAGCGTGTTCTCAGTTCTGCGGGCAAGCACGCCCTCTTGCCTTGGCCCCGGGAGCAAAGTCCCGAGCGAGCACTCGACTCAGTGCAATGCACCCGGAAGGACGCTCTCGCTCGTTTTCAAGGAGCGATTCCTAACAGCAGAAGCAGCAGAGGCACAAACTGCATGACGAGAAGGGACAACGTAGAACACGTCTCTGTCCTGGCACATTTTCGTGTGCGATACTTCCCTCCGGGTCTTCGGGCCTTGCGAAGCTCCGTGTACTGCGAGCGCTGCTACTCGCAGCTGAGAAGGACCGTGGAGCTAGCGGCGAGTTCGGAGAGCTCTTCGCTGCACTGCGCCGCTCGCAAGCGGCTTCGTTCTTCGCCTTCTGCCGTCCGGCGAGAGCTGAACTCCGGCGGTCAGTTGCAGCTCTGCCCAACAGCGTGTTCTCAGTTCTGCGGGCAAGCACGCCCTCTTGCCTTGGCCCCGGGAGCAAAGTCCCGAGCGAGCACTCGACTCAGTGCAATGCACCCGGAAGGACGCTCTCGCTCGTTTTCAAGGAGCGATTCCTAACAGCAGAAGCAGCAGAGGCACAAACTGCATGACGAGAAGGGACAACGTAGAACACGTCTCTGTCCTGGCACATTTTCGTGTGCGATACTTCCCTCCGGGTCTTCGGGCCTTGCGAAGCTCCGTGTACTGCGAGCGCTGCTACTCGCAGCTGAGAAGGACCGTGGAGCTAGCGGCGAGTTCGGAGAGCTCTTCGCTGCACTGCGCCGCTCGCAAGCGGCTTCGTTCTTCGCCTTCTGCCGTCCGGCGAGAGCTGAACTCCGGCGGTCAGTTGCAGCTCTGCCCAACAGCGTGTTCTCAGTTCTGCGGGCAAGCACGCCCTCTTGCCTTGGCCCCGAGAGCAAAGTCCCGAGCGAGCACTCGACTCAGTGCAATGCACCCGGAAGGACGCTCTCGCTCGTCTTTCAAGGAGCGATTCCTAACAGCAGAAGCAGCAGAGGCACAAACTGCATGACGAGAAGGGACAACGTAGAACACGTCTCTGTCCTGGCACATTTTCGTGTGCGATACTTCCCTCCGGGTCTTCGGGCCTTGCGAAGCTCCGTGTACTGCGAGCGCTGCTACTCGCAGCTGAGAAGGACCGTGGAGCTAGCGGCGAATTCGGAGAGCTCTTCGCTGCACTGCGCCGCTCGCAAGCGGCTTCGTTCTTCGCCTTCTGCCGTCCGGCGAGAGCTGAACTCCGGCGGTCAGTTGCAGCTCTGCCCAACAGCGTGTTCTCAGTTCTGCGGGCAAGCACGCCCTCTTGCCTTGGCCCCGGGAGCAAAGTCCCGAGCGAGCACTCGACTCAGTGCAATGCACCCGGAAGGACGCTCTCGCTCGTCTTTCAAGGAGCGATTCCTAACAGCACAAGCAGCAGAGGCACAAACTGCATGACGAGAAGGGACAACGTAGAACACGTCTCTGTCCTGGCACATTTTCGTGTGCGATACTTCCCTCCGGGTCTTCGGGCCTTGCGAAGCTCCGTGTACTGCGAGCGCTGCTACTCGCAGCTGAGAAGGACCGTGGAGCTAGCGGCGAATTCGGAGAGCTCTTCGCTGCACTGCGCCGCTCGCAAGCGGCTTCGTTCTTCGCCTTCTGCCGTCCGGCGAGAGCTGAACTCCGGCGGTCAGTTGCAGCTCTGCCCAACAGCGTGTTCTCAGTTCTGCGGGCAAGCACGCCCTCTTGCCTTGGCCCCGAGAGCAAAGTCCCGAGCGAGCACTCGACTCAGTGCAATGCACCCGGAAGGACGCTCTCGCTCGTCTTTCAAGGAGCGATTCCTAACAGCACAAGCAGCAGAGGCACAAACTGCATGACGAGAAGGGACAACGTAGAACACGTCTCTGTCCTGGCACATTTTCGTGTGCGATACTTCCCTCCGGGTCTTCGGGCCTTGCGAAGCTCCGTGTACTGCGAGCGCTGCTACTCGCAGCTGAGAAGGACCGTGGAGCTAGCGGCGAATTCGGAGAGCTCTTCGCTGCACTGCGCCGCTCGCAAGCGGCTTCGTTCTTCGCCTTCTGCCGTCCGGCGACAGCTGAACTCCGGCGGTCAGTTGCAGCTCTGCCCAACAGCGTGTTCTCAGTTCTGCGGGCAAGCACGCCCTCTTGCCTTGGCCCCGAGAGCAAAGTCCCGAGCGAGCACTCGACTCAGTGCAATGCACCCGGAAGGACGCTCTCGCTCGTCTTTCAAGGAGCGATTCCTAACAGCACAAGCAGCAGAGGCACAAACTGCATGACGAGAAGGGACAACGTAGAACACGTCTCTGTCCTGGCACATTTTCGTGTGCGATACTTCCCTCCGGGTCTTCGGGCCTTGCGAAGCCCCGTGTACTGCGAGCGCTGCTACTCGCAGCTGAGAAGGACCGTGGAGCTAGCGGCGAATTCGGAGAGCTCTTCGCTGCACTGCGCCGCTCGCAAGCGGCTTCGTTCTTCGCCTTCTGCCGTCCGGCGACAGCTGAACTCCGGCGGTCAGTTGCAGCTCTGCCCAACAGCGTGTTCTCAGTTCTGCGGGCAAGCACGCCCTCTTGCCTTGGCCCGGAGAGCAAAGTCCCGAGCGAGCACTCGACTCAGTGCAATGCACCCGGAAGGACGCTCTCGCTCGTCTTTCAAGGAGCGATTCCTAACAGCACAAGCAGCAGAGGCACAAACTGCATGACGAGAAGGGACAACGTAGAACACGTCTCTGTCCTGGCACATTTTCGTGTGCGATACTTCCCTCCGGGTCTTCGGGCCTTGCGAAGCCCCGTGTACTGCGAGCGCTGCTACTCGCAGCTGAGAAGGACCGTGGAGCTAGCGGCGAATTCGGAGAGCTCTTCGCTGCACTGCGCCGCTCGCAAGCGGCTTCGTTCTTCGCCTTCTGCCGTCCGGCGAGAGCTGAACTCCGGCGGTCAGTTGCAGCTCTGCCCAACAGCGTGTTCTCAGTTCTGCGGGCAAGCACGCCCTCTTGCCTTGGCCCCGAGAGCAAAGTCCCGAGCGAGCACTCGACTCAGTGCAATGCACCCGGAAGGACGCTCTCGCTCGTCTTTCAAGGAGCGATTCCTAACAGCACAAGCAGCAGAGGCACAAACTGCATGACGAGAAGGGACAACGTAGAACACGTCTCTGTCCTGGCACATTTTCGTGTGCGATACTTCCCTCCGGGTCTTCGGGCCTTGCGAAGCCCCGTGTACTGCGAGCGCTGCTACTCGCAGCTGAGAAGGACCGTGGAGCTAGCGGCGAATTCGGAGAGCTCTTCGCTGCACTGCGCCGCTCGCAAGCGGCTTCGTTCTTCGCCTTCTGCCGTCCGGCGAGAGCTGAACTCCGGCGGTCAGTTGCAGCTCTGCCCAACAGCGTGTTCTCAGTTCTGCGGGCAAGCACGCCCTCTTGCCTTGGCCCCGAGAGCAAAGTCCCGAGCGAGCACTCGACTCAGTGCAATGCACCCGGAAGGACGCTCTCGCTCGTCTTTCAAGGAGCGATTCCTAACAGCACAAGCAGCAGAGGCACAAACTGCATGACGAGAAGGGACAACGTAGAACACGTCTCTGTCCTGGCACATTTTCGTGTGCGATACTTCCCTCCGGGTCTTCGGGCCTTGCGAAGCCCCGTGTACTGCGAGCGCTGCTACTCGCAGCTGAGAAGGACCGTGGAGCTAGCGGCGAATTCGGAGAGCTCTTCGCTGCACTGCGCCGCTCGCAAGCGGCTTCGTTCTTCGCCTTCTGCCGTCCGGCGAGAGCTGAACTCCGGCGGTCAGTTGCAGCTCTGCCCAACAGCGTGTTCTCAGTTCTGCGGGCAAGCACGCCCTCTTGCCTTGGCCCCGAGAGCAAAGTCCCGAGCGAGCACTCGACTCAGTGCAATGCACCCGGAAGGACGCTCTCGCTCGTCTTTCAAGGAGCGATTCCTAACAGCACAAGCAGCAGAGGCACAAACTGCATGACGAGAAGGGACAACGTAGAACACGTCTCTGTCCTGGCACATTTTCGTGTGCGATACTTCCCTCCGGGTCTTCGGGCCTTGCGAAGCCCCGTGTACTGCGAGCGCTGCTACTCGCAGCTGAGAAGGACCGTGGAGCTAGCGGCGAATTCGGAGAGCTCTTCGCTGCACTGCGCCGCTCGCAAGCGGCTTCGTTCTTCGCCTTCTGCCGTCCGGCGACAGCTGAACTCCGGCGGTCAGTTGCAGCTCTGCCCAACAGCGTGTTCTCAGTTCTGCGGGCAAGCACGCCCTCTTGCCTTGGCCCCGAGAGCAAAGTCCCGAGCGAGCACTCGACTCAGTGCAATGCACCCGGAAGGACGCTCTCGCTCGTCTTTCAAGGAGCGATTCCTAACAGCACAAGCAGCAGAGGCACAAACTGCATGACGAGAAGGGACAACGTAGAACACGTCTCTGTCCTGGCACATTTTCGTGTGCGATACTTCCCTCCGGGTCTTCGGGCCTTGCGAAGCTCCGTGTACTGCGAGCGCTGCTACTCGCAGCTGAGAAGGACCGTGGAGCTAGCGGCGAATTCGGAGAGCTCTTCGCTGCACTGCGCCGCTCGCAAGCGGCTTCGTTCTTCGCCTTCTGCCGTCCGGCGACAGCTGAACTCCGGCGGTCAGTTGCAGCTCTGCCCAACAGCGTGTTCTCAGTTCTGCGGGCAAGCACGCCCTCTTGCCTTGGCCCCGAGAGCAAAGTCCCGAGCGAGCACTCGACTCAGTGCAATGCACCCGGAAGGACGCTCTCGCTCGTCTTTCAAGGAGCGATTCCTAACAGCACAAGCAGCAGAGGCACAAACTGCATGACGAGAAGGGACAACGTAGAACACGTCTCTGTCCTGGCACATTTTCGTGTGCGATACTTCCCTCCGGGTCTTCGGGCCTTGCGAAGCTCCGTGTACTGCGAGCGCTGCTACTCGCAGCTGAGAAGGACCGTGGAGCTAGCGGCGAATTCGGAGAGCTCTTCGCTGCACTGCGCCGCTCGCAAGCGGCTTCGTTCTTCGCCTTCTGCCGTCCGGCGAGAGCTGAACTCCGGCGGTCAGTTGCAGCTCTGCCCAACAGCGTGTTCTCAGTTCTGCGGGCAAGCACGCCCTCTTGCCTTGGCCCCGGGAGCAAAGTCCCGAGCGAGCACTCGACTCAGTGCAATGCACCCGGAAGGACGCTCTCGCTCGTTTTCAAGGAGCGATTCCTAACAGCAGAAGCAGCAGAGGCACAAACTGCATGACGAGAAGGGACAACGTAGAACACGTCTCTGTCCTGGCACATTTTCGTGTGCGATACTTCCCTCCGGGTCTTCGGGCCTTGCGAAGCTCCGTGTACTGCGAGCGCTGCTACTCGCAGCTGAGAAGGACCGTGGAGCTAGCGGCGAGTTCGGAGAGCTCTTCGCTGCACTGCGCCGCTCGCAAGCGGCTTCGTTCTTCGCCTTCTGCCGTCCGGCGAGAGCTGAACTCCGGCGGTCAGTTGCAGCTCTGCCCAACAGCGTGTTCTCAGTTCTGCGGGCAAGCACGCCCTCTTGCCTTGGCCCCGGGAGCAAAGTCCCGAGCGAGCACTCGACTCAGTGCAATGCACCCGGAAGGACGCTCTCGCTCGTCTTTCAAGGAGCGATTCCTAACAGCAGAAGCAGCAGAGGCACAAACTGCATGACGAGAAGGGACAACGTAGAACACGTCTCTGTCCTGGCACATTTTCGTGTGCGATACTTCCCTCCGGGTCTTCGGGCCTTGCGAAGCTCCGTGTACTGCGAGCGCTGCTACTCGCAGCTGAGAAGGACCGTGGAGCTAGCGGCGAATTCGGAGAGCTCTTCGCTGCACTGCGCCGCTCGCAAGCGGCTTCGTTCTTCGCCTTCTGCCGTCCGGCGAGAGCTGAACTCCGGCGGTCAGTTGCAGCTCTGCCCAACAGCGTGTTCTCAGTTCTGCGGGCAAGCACGCCCTCTTGCCTTGGCCCCGAGAGCAAAGTCCCGAGCGAGCACTCGACTCAGTGCAATGCACCCGGAAGGACGCTCTCGCTCGTCTTTCAAGGAGCGATTCCTAACAGCAGAAGCAGCAGAGGCACAAACTGCATGACGAGAAGGGACAACGTAGAACACGTCTCTGTCCTGGCACATTTTCGTGTGCGAAACTTCCCTCCGGGTCTTCGGGCCTTGCGAAGCTCCGTGTACTGCGAGCGCTGCTACTCGCAGCTGAGAAGGACCGTGGAGCTAGCGGCGAATTCGGAGAGCTCTTCGCTGCACTGCGCCGCTCGCAAGCGGCTTCGTTCTTCGCCTTCTGCCGTCCGGCGACAGCTGAACTCCGGCGGTCAGTTGCAGCTCTGCCCAACAGCGTGTTCTCAGTTCTGCGGGCAAGCACGCCCTCTTGCCTTGGCCCCGAGAGCAAAGTCCCGAGCGAGCACTCGACTCAGTGCAATGCACCCGGAAGGACGCTCTCGCTCGTCTTTCAAGGAGCGATTCCTAACAGCACAAGCAGCAGAGGCACAAACTGCATGACGAGAAGGGACAACGTAGAACACGTCTCTGTCCTGGCACATTTTCGTGTGCGATACTTCCCTCCGGGTCTTCGGGCCTTGCGAAGCTCCGTGTACTGCGAGCGCTGCTACTCGCAGCTGAGAAGGACCGTGGAGCTAGCGGCGAATTCGGAGAGCTCTTCGCTGCACTGCGCCGCTCGCAAGCGGCTTCGTTCTTCGCCTTCTGCCGTCCGGCGACAGCTGAACTCCGGCGGTCAGTTGCAGCTCTGCCCAACAGCGTGTTCTCAGTTCTGCGGGCAAGCACGCCCTCTTGCCTTGGCCCCGAGAGCAAAGTCCCGAGCGAGCACTCGACTCAGTGCAATGCACCCGGAAGGACGCTCTCGCTCGTCTTTCAAGGAGCGATTCCTAACAGCACAAGCAGCAGAGGCACAAACTGCATGACGAGAAGGGACAACGTAGAACACGTCTCTGTCCTGGCACATTTTCGTGTGCGATACTTCCCTCCGGGTCTTCGGGCCTTGCGAAGCTCCGTGTACTGCGAGCGCTGCTACTCGCAGCTGAGAAGGACCGTGGAGCTAGCGGCGAATTCGGAGAGCTCTTCGCTGCACTGCGCCGCTCGCAAGCGGCTTCGTTCTTCGCCTTCTGCCGTCCGGCGAGAGCTGAACTCCGGCGGTCAGTTGCAGCTCTGCCAAACAGCGTGTTCTCAGTTCTGCGGGCAAGCACGCCCTCTTGCCTTGGCCCCGGGAGCAAAGTCCCGAGCGAGCACTCGACTCAGTGCAATGCACCCGGAAGGACGCTCTCGCTCGTCTTTCAAGGAGCGATTCCTAACAGCAGAAGCAGCAGAGGCACAAACTGCATGACGAGAAGGGACAACGTAGAACACGTCTCTGTCCTGGCACATTTTCGTGTGCGATACTTCCCTCCGGGTCTTCGGGCCTTGCGAAGCTCCGTGTACTGCGAGCGCTGCTACTCGCAGCTGAGAAGGACCGTGGAGCTAGCGGCGAATTCGGAGAGCTCTTCGCTGCACTGCGCCGCTCGCAAGCGGCTTCGTTCTTCGCCTTCTGCCGTCCGGCGAGAGCTGAACTCCGGCGGTCAGTTGCAGCTCTGCCAAACAGCGTGTTCTCAGTTCTGCGGGCAAGCACGCCCTCTTGCCTTGGCCCCGGGAGCAAAGTCCCGAGCGAGCACTCGACTCAGTGCAATGCACCCGGAAGGACGCTCTCGCTCGTCTTTCAAGGAGCGATTCCTAACAGCACAAGCAGCAGAGGCACAAACTGCATGACGAGAAGGGACAACGTAGAACACGTCTCTGTCCTGGCACATTTTCGTGTGCGATACTTCCCTCCGGGTCTTCGGGCCTTGCGAAGCTCCGTGTACTGCGAGCGCTGCTACTCGCAGCTGAGAAGGACCGTGGAGCTAGCGGCGAATTCGGAGAGCTCTTCGCTGCACTGCGCCGCTCGCAAGCGGCTTCGTTCTTCGCCTTCTGCCGTCCGGCGAGAGCTGAACTCCGGCGGTCAGTTGCAGCTCTGCCCAACAGCGTGTTCTCAGTTCTGCGGGCAAGCACGCCCTCTTGCCTTGGCCCCGAGAGCAAAGTCCCGAGCGAGCACTCGACTCAGTGCAATGCACCCGGAAGGACGCTCTCGCTCGTCTTTCAAGGAGCGATTCCTAACGGCACAAGCAGCAGAGGCACAAACTGCATGACGAGAAGGGACAACGTAGAACACGTCTCTGTCCTGGCACATTTTCGTGTGCGATACTTCCCTCCGGGTCTTCGGGCCTTGCGAAGCTCCGTGTACTGCGAGCGCTGCTACTCGCAGCTGAGAAGGACCGTGGAGCTAGCGGCGAATTCGGAGAGCTCTTCGCTGCACTGCGCCGCTCGCAAGCGGCTTCGTTCTTCGCCTTCTGCCGTCCGGCGAGAGCTGAACTCCGGCGGTCAGTTGCAGCTCTGCCCAACAGCGTGTTCTCAGTTCTGCGGGCAAGCACGCCCTCTTGCCTTGGCCCCGGGAGCAAAGTCCCGAGCGAGCACTCGACTCAGTGCAATGCACCCGGAAGGACGCTCTCGCTCGTCTTTCAAGGAGCGATTCCTAACAGCACAAGCAGCAGAGGCACAAACTGCATGACGAGAAGGGACAACGTAGAACACGTCTCTGTCCTGGCACATTTTCGTGTGCGATACTTCCCTCCGGGTCTTCGGGCCTTGCGAAGCTCCGTGTACTGCGAGCGCTGCTACTCGCAGCTCAGAAGGACCGTGGAGCTAGCGGCGAATTCGGAGAGCTCTTCGCTGCACTGCGCCGCTCGCAAGCGGCTTCGTTCTTCGCCTTCTGCCGTCCGGCGAGAGCTGAACTCCGGCGGTCAGTTGCAGCTCTGCCCAACAGCGTGTTCTCAGTTCTGCGGGCAAGCACGCCCTCTTGCCTTGGCCCCGAGAGCAAAGTCCCGAGCGAGCACTCGACTCAGTGCAATGCACCCGGAAGGACGCTCTCGCTCGTCTTTCAAGGAGCGATTCCTAACAGCACAAGCAGCAGAGGCACAAACTGCATGACGAGAAGGGACAACGTAGAACACGTCTCTGTCCTGGCACATTTTCGTGTGCGATACTTCCCTCCGGGTCTTCGGGCCTTGCGAAGCTCCGTGTACTGCGAGCGCTGCTACTCGCAGCTGAGAAGGACCGTGGAGCTAGCGGCGAATTCGGAGAGCTCTTCGCTGCACTGCGCCGCTCGCAAGCGGCTTCGTTCTTCGCCTTCTGCCGTCCGGCGACAGCTGAACTCCGGCGGTCAGTTGCAGCTCTGCCCAACAGCGTGTTCTCAGTTCTGCGGGCAAGCACGCCCTCTTGCCTTGGCCCCGAGAGCAAAGTCCCGAGCGAGCACTCGACTCAGTGCAATGCACCCGGAAGGACGCTCTCGCTCGTCTTTCAAGGAGCGATTCCTAACAGCAGAAGCAGCAGAGGCACAAACTGCATGACGAGAAGGGACAACGTAGAACACGTCTCTGTCCTGGCACATTTTCGTGTGCGATACTTCCCTCCGGGTCTTCGGGCCTTGCGAAGCTCCGTGTACTGCGAGCGCTGCTACTCGCAGCTGAGAAGGACCGTGGAGCTAGCGGCGAATTCGGAGAGCTCTTCGCTGCACTGCGCCGCTCGCAAGCGGCTTCGTTCTTCGCCTTCTGCCGTCCGGCGACAGCTGAACTCCGGCGGTCAGTTGCAGCTCTGCCCAACAGCGTGTTCTCAGTTCTGCGGGCAAGCACGCCCTCTTGCCTTGGCCCCGAGAGCAAAGTCCCGAGCGAGCACTCGACTCAGTGCAATGCACCCGGAAGGACGCTCTCGCTCGTCTTTCAAGGAGCGATTCCTAACAGCACAAGCAACAGAGGCACAAACTGCATGACGAGAAGGGACAACGTAGAACACGTCTCTGTCCTGGCACATTTTCGTGTGCGATACTTCCCTCCGGGTCTTCGGGCCTTGCGAAGCTCTGTGTACTGCGAGCGCTGCTACTCGCAGCTGAGAAGGACCGTGGAGCTAGCGGCGAATTCGGAGAGCTCTTCGCTGCACTGCGCCGCTCGCAAGCGGCTTCGTTCTTCGCCTTCTGCCGTCCGGCGAGAGCTGAACTCCGGCGGTCAGTTGCAGCTCTGCCCAACAGCGTGTTCTCAGTTCTGCGGGCAAGCACGCCCTCTTGCCTTGGCCCGGAGAGCAAAGTCCCGAGCGAGCACTCGACTCAGTGCAATGCACCCGGAAGGACGCTCTCGCTCGTCTTTCAAGGAGCGATTCCTAACAGCAGAAGCAGCAGAGGCACAAACTGCATGACGAGAAGGGACAACGTAGAACACGTCTCTGTCCTGGCACATTTTCGTGTGCGATACTTCCCTCCGGGTCTTCGGGCCTTGCGAAGCCCCGTGTACTGCGAGCGCTGCTACTCGCAGCTGAGAAGGACCGTGGAGCTAGCGGCGAATTCGGAGAGCTCTTCGCTGCACTGCGCCGCTCGCAAGCGGCTTCGTTCTTCGCCTTCTGCCGTCCGGCGAGAGCTGAACTCCGGCGGTCAGTTGCAGCTCTGCCCAACAGCGTGTTCTCAGTTCTGCGGGCAAGCACGCCCTCTTGCCTTGGCCCCGAGAGCAAAGTCCCGAGCGAGCACTCGACTCAGTGCAATGCACCCGGAAGGACGCTCTCGCTCGTCTTTCAAGGAGCGATTCCTAACAGCAGAAGCAGCAGAGGCACAAACTGCATGACGAGAAGGGACAACGTAGAACACGTCTCTGTCCTGGCACATTTTCGTGTGCGATACTTCCCTCCGGGTCTTCGGGCCTTGCGAAGCCCCGTGTACTGCGAGCGCTGCTACTCGCAGCTGAGAAGGACCGTGGAGCTAGCGGCGAATTCGGAGAGCTCTTCGCTGCACTGCGCCGCTCGCAAGCGGCTTCGTTCTTCGCCTTCTGCCGTCCGGCGAGAGCTGAACTCCGGCGGTCAGTTGCAGCTCTGCCCAACAGCGTGTTCTCAGTTCTGCGGGCAAGCACGCCCTCTTGCCTTGGCCCGGAGAGCAAAGTCCCGAGCGAGCACTCGACTCAGTGCAATGCACCCGGAAGGACGCTCTCGCTCGTCTTTCAAGGAGCGATTCCTAACAGCACAAGCAGCAGAGGCACAAACTGCATGACGAGAAGGGACAACGTAGAACACGTCTCTGTCCTGGCACATTTTCGTGTGCGATACTTCCCTCCGGGTCTTCGGGCCTTGCGAAGCCCCGTGTACTGCGAGCGCTGCTACTCGCAGCTGAGAAGGACCGTGGAGCTAGCGGCGAATTCGGAGAGCTCTTCGCTGCACTGCGCCGCTCGCAAGCGGCTTCGTTCTTCGCCTTCTGCCGTCCGGCGACAGCTGAACTCCGGCGGTCAGTTGCAGCTCTGCCCAACAGCGTGTTCTCAGTTCTGCGGGCAAGCACGCCCTCTTGCCTTGGCCCCGAGAGCAAAGTCCCGAGCGAGCACTCGACTCAGTGCAATGCACCCGGAAGGACGCTCTCGCTCGTCTTTCAAGGAGCGATTCCTAACAGCAGAAGCAGCAGAGGCACAAACTGCATGACGAGAAGGGACAACGTAGAACACGTCTCTGTCCTGGCACATTTTCGTGTGCGATACTTCCCTCCGGGTCTTCGGGCCTTGCGAAGCTCCGTGTACTGCGAGCGCTGCTACTCGCAGCTGAGAAGGACCGTGGAGCTAGCGGCGAATTCGGAGAGCTCTTCGCTGCACTGCGCCGCTCGCAAGCGGCTTCGTTCTTCGCCTTCTGCCGTCCGGCGACAGCTGAACTCCGGCGGTCAGTTGCAGCTCTGCCCAACAGCGTGTTCTCAGTTCTGCGGGCAAGCACGCCCTCTTGCCTTGGCCCCGGGAGCAAAGTCCCGAGCGAGCACTCGACTCAGTGCAATGCACCCGGAAGGACGCTCTCGCTCGTCTTTCAAGGAGCGATTCCTAACAGCAGAAGCAGCAGAGGCACAAACTGCATGACGAGAAGGGACAACGTAGAACACGTCTCTGTCCTGGCACATTTTCGTGTGCGATACTTCCCTCCGGGTCTTCGGGCCTTGCGAAGCTCCGTGTACTGCGAGCGCTGCTACTCGCAGCTGAGAAGGACCGTGGAGCAAGCGGCGAGTTCGGAGAGCTCTTCGCTGCACTGCGCCGCTCGCAAGCGGCTTCGTTCTTCGCCTTCTGCCGTCCGGCGACAGCTGAACTCCGGCGGTCAGTTGCAGCTCTGCTCAACAGCGTGTTCTCAGTTCTGCGGGCAAGCACGCCCTCTTGCCTTGGCCCCGGGAGCAAAGTCCCGAGCGAGCACTCGACTCAGTGCAATGCACCCGGAAGGACGCTCTCGCTCGTCTTTCAAGGAGCGATTCCTAACAGCAGAAGCAGCAGAGGCACAAACTGCATGACGAGAAGGGACAACGTAGAACACGTCTCTGTCCTGGCACATTTTCGTGTGCGATACTTCCCTCCGGGTCTTCGGGCCTTGCGAAGCTCCGTGTACTGCGAGCGCTGCTACTCGCAGCTGAGAAGGACCGTGGAGCTAGCGGCGAATTCGGAGAGCTCTTCGCTGCACTGCGCCGCTCGCAAGCGGCTTCGTTCTTCGCCTTCTGCCGTCCGGCGAGAGCTGAACTCCGGCGGTCAGTTGCAGCTCTGCCCAACAGCGTGTTCTCAGTTCTGCGGGCAAGCACGCCCTCTTGCCTTGGCCCCGGGAGCAAAGTCCCGAGCGAGCACTCGACTCAGTGCAATGCACCCGGAAGGACGCTCTCGCTCGTCTTTCAAGGAGCGATTCCTAACAGCACAAGCAGCAGAGGCACA
>NW_028276284.1:0-27015 GCF_052056855.1 Sturnus vulgaris
TCGGCGCAGTGCAGCGAAGAGCTCTCCGAATTCGCCGCTAGCTCCACGGTCCTTCTCAGCTGCGAGTAGCAGCGCTCGCAGTACACAGAGCTTCGCAAGGCCCGAAGAGCCGGAGGGAAGTATCGCACACGAAAATGTGCCAGGACAGAGACGTGTTCTACGTTGTCCCCTCTCGTCGTGCAGTTTGTGCCTCTGCTGCTTCTGCTGTTAGGAATCGCTCCTTGAAAGGCGAGCGAGAGCGTCCTTCCGGGTGCATTGCACTGAGTCGAGTGCTCGCTCGGGACTTTGCTCTCGCGGCCAAGGCAAGAGGGCGTGCTTGCCCGCAGAACCGAGAACACGCTGTTGGGCAGAGCTGCAACTGACCGCTGGAGTTCAGCTCTCGCCGGACGGCAGAAGGCGAAGAACGAAGCCGCTTGCGAGCGGCGCAGTGCAGCGAAGAGCTCTCCGAATTCGCCGCTAGCTCCACGGTCCTTCTCAGCTGCGAGTAGCAGCGCTCGCAGTACACAGAGCTTCGCAAGGCCCGAAGAGCCGGAGGGAAGTATCGCACACGAAAATGTGCCAGGACAGAGACGTGTTCTACGTTGTCCCCTCTCGTCGTGCAGTTTGTGCCTCTGCTGCTTCTGCTGTTAGGAATCGCTCCTTGAAAGGCGAGCGAGAGCGTCCTTCCGGGTGCATTGCACTGAGTCGAGTGCTCGCTCGGGACTTTGCTCTCGCGGCCAAGGCAAGAGGGCGTGCTTGCCCGCAGAACCGAGAACACGCTGTTGGGCAGAGCTGCAACTGACCGCTGGAGTTCAGCTCTCGCCGGACGGCAGAAGGCGAAGAACGAAGCCGCTTGCGAGCGGCGCAGTGCAGCGAAGAGCTCTCCGAATTCGCCGCTAGCTCCACGGTCCTTCTCAGCTGCGAGTAGCAGCGCTCGCAGTACACAGAGCTTCGCAAGGCCCGAAGACCCGGAGGGAAGTATCGCACACGAAAATGTGCCAGGACAGAGACGTGTTCTACGGTGTCCCCTCTCGTCGTGCAGTTTGTGCCTCTGCTGCTTCTGCTGTTAGGAATCGCTCCTTGAAAGGCGAGCGAGAGCGTCCTTCCGGGTGCATTGCACTGAGTCGAGTGCTCGCTCGGGACTTTGCTCTCGGGGCCAAGGCAAGAGGGCGTGCTTCCCCCAGAACCGAGAACACGCTGTTGGGCAGAGCTGCAACTGACCGCTGGAGTTCAGCTCTCGCCGGACGGCAGAAGGCGAAGAACGAAGCCGCTTGCGAGCGGCGCAGTGCAGCGAAGAGCTCTCCGAATTCGCCGCTAGCTCCACGGTCCTTCTCAGCTGCGAGTAGCAGCGCTCGCAGTACACAGAGCTTCGCAAGGCCCGAAGAGCCGGAGGGAAGTATCGCACACGCAAATGTGCCAGGACAGAGACGTGTTCTACGGTGTCCCCTCTCGTCGTGCAGTTTGTGCCTCTGCTGCTTCTGCTGTTAGGAATCGCTCCTTGAAAGGCGAGCGAGAGCGTCCTTCCGGGTGCATTGCACTGAGTCGAGTGCTCGCTCGGGACTTTGCTCTCGGGCCAAGGCAAGAGGGCGTGCTTGCCCGCAGAACCGAGAACACGCTGTTGGGCAGAGCTGCAACTGACCGCTGGAGTTCAGCTCTCGCCGGACGGCAGAAGGCGAAGAACGAAGCCGCTTGCGAGCGGCGCAGTGCAGCGAAGAGCTCTCCGAATTCGCCGCTAGCTCCACGGTCCTTCTCAGCTGCGAGTAGCAGCGCTCGCAGTACACAGAGCTTCGCAAGGCCCGAAGAGCCGGAGGGAAGTATCGCACACGAAAATGTGCCAGGACAGAGACGTGTTCTACGTTGTCCCCTCTCGTCGTGCAGTTTGTGCCTCTGCTGCTTCTGCTGTTAGGAATCGCTCCTTGAAAGGCGAGCGAGAGCGTCCTTCCGGGTGCATTGCACTGAGTCGAGTGCTCGCTCGGGACTTTGCTCTCGCGGCCAAGGCAAGAGGGCGTGCTTGCCCGCAGAACCGAGAACACGCTGTTGGGCAGAGCTGCAACTGACCGCTGGAGTTCAGCTCTCGCCGGACGGCAGAAGGCGAAGAACGAAGCCGCTTGCGAGCGGCGCAGTGCAGCGAAGAGCTCTCCGAATTCGCCGCTAGCTCCACGGTCCTTCTCAGCTGCGAGTAGCAGCGCTCGCAGTACACAGAGCTTCGCAAGGCCCGAAGACCCGGAGGGAAGTATCGCACACGAAAATGTGCCAGGACAGAGACGTGTTCTACGGTGTCCCCTCTCGTCGTGCAGTTTGTGCCTCTGCTGCTTCTGCTGTTAGGAATCGCTCCTTGAAAGGCGAGCGAGAGCGTCCTTCCGGGTGCATTGCACTGAGTCGAGTGCTCGCTCGGGACTTTGCTCTCGGGGCCAAGGCAAGAGGGCGTGCTTCCCCCAGAACCGAGAACACGCTGTTGGGCAGAGCTGCAACTGACCGCTGGAGTTCAGCTCTCGCCGGACGGCAGAAGGCGAAGAACGAAGCCGCTTGCGAGCGGCGCAGTGCAGCGAAGAGCTCTCCGAATTCGCCGCTAGCTCCACGGTCCTTCTCAGCTGCGAGTAGCAGCGCTCGCAGTACACAGAGCTTCGCAAGGCCCGAAGACCCGGAGGGAAGTATCGCACACGCAAATGTGCCAGGACAGAGACGTGTTCTACGGTGTCCCCTCTCGTCGTGCAGTTTGTGCCTCTGCTGCTTCTGCTGTTAGGAATCGCTCCTTGAAAGGCGAGCGAGAGCGTCCTTCCGGGTGCATTGCACTGAGTCGAGTGCTCGCTCGGGACTTTGCTCTCGGGGCCAAGGCAAGAGGGCGTGCTTGCCCGCAGAACCGAGAACACGCTGTTGGGCAGAGCTGCAACTGACCGCTGGAGTTCAGCTCTCGCCGGACGGCAGAAGGCGAAGAACGAAGCCGCTTGCGAGCGGCGCAGTGCAGCGAAGAGCTCTCCGAATTCGCCGCTAGCTCCACGGTCCTTCTCAGCTGCGAGTAGCAGCGCTCGCAGTACACAGAGCTTCGCAAGGCCCGAAGAGCCGGAGGGAAGTATCGCACACGAAAATGTGCCAGGACAGAGACGTGTTCTACGTTGTCCCTTCTCGTCGTGCAGTTTGTGCCTCTGCTGCTTCTGCTGTTAGGAATCGCTCCTTGAAAGGCGAGCGAGAGCGTCCTTCCGGGTGCATTGCACTGAGTCGAGTGCTCGCTCGGGACTTTGCTCTCGGGGCCAAGGCAAGAGGGCGTGCTTGCCCGCAGAACCGAGAACACGCTGTTGGGCAGAGCTGCAACTGACCGCTGGAGTTCAGCTCTCGCCGGACGGCAGAAGGCGAAGAACGAAGCCGCTTGCGAGCGGCGCAGTGCAGCGAAGAGCTCTCCGAATTCGCCGCTAGCTCCACGGTCCTTCTCAGCTGCGAGTAGCAGCGCTCGCAGTACACAGAGCTTCGCAAGGCCCGAAGAGCCGGAGGGAAGTATCGCACACGAAAATGTGCCAGGACAGAGACGTGTTCTACGTTGTCCCCTCTCGTCGTGCAGTTTGTGCCTCTGCTGCTTCTGCTGTTAGGAATCGCTCCTTGAAAGGCGAGCGAGAGCGTCCTTCCGGGTGCATTGCACTGAGTCGAGTGCTCGCTCGGGACTTTGCTCTCGCGGGCCAAGGCAAGAGGGCGTGCTTGCCCGCAGAACCGAGAACACGCTGTTGGGCAGAGCTGCAACTGACCGCTGGAGTTCAGCTCTCGCCGGACGGCAGAAGGCGAAGAACGAAGCCGCTTGCGAGCGGCGCAGTGCAGCGAAGAGCTCTCCGAATTCGCCGCTAGCTCCACGGTCCTTCTCAGCTGCGAGTAGCAGCGCTCGCAGTACACAGAGCTTCGCAAGGCCCGAAGAGCCGGAGGGAAGTATCGCACACGAAAATGTGCCAGGACAGAGACGTGTTCTACGTTGTCCCCTCTCGTCGTGCAGTTTGTGCCTCTGCTGCTTCTGCTGTTAGGAATCGCTCCTTGAAAGGCGAGCGAGAGCGTCCTTCCGGGTGCATTGCACTGAGTCGAGTGCTCGCTCGGGACTTTGCTCTCGGGGCCAAGGCAAGAGGGCGTGCTTGCCCGCAGAACCGAGAACACGCTGTTGGGCAGAGCTGCAACTGACCGCTGGAGTTCAGCTCTCGCCGGACGGCAGAAGGCGAAGAACGAAGCCGCTTGCGAGCGGCGCAGTGCAGCGAAGAGCTCTCCGAATTCGCCGCTAGCTCCACGGTCCTTCTCAGCTGCGAGTAGCAGCGCTCGCAGTACACAGAGCTTCGCAAGGCCCGAAGAGCCGGAGGGAAGTATCGCACACGAAAATGTGCCAGGACAGAGACGTGTTCTACGTTGTCCCTTCTCGTCGTGCAGTTTGTGCCTCTGCTGCTTCTGCTGTTAGGAATCGCTCCTTGAAAGGCGAGCGAGAGCGTCCTTCCGGGTGCATTGCACTGAGTCGAGTGCTCGCTCGGGACTTTGCTCTCGGGGCCAAGGCAAGAGGGCGTGCTTGCCCGCAGAACCGAGAACACGCTGTTGGGCAGAGCTGCAACTGACCGCTGGAGTTCAGCTCTCGCCGGACGGCAGAAGGCGAAGAACGAAGCCGCTTGCGAGCGGCGCAGTGCAGCGAAGAGCTCTCCGAATTCGCCGCTAGCTCCACGGTCCTTCTCAGCTGCGAGTAGCAGCGCTCGCAGTACACAGAGCTTCGCAAGGCCCGAAGAGCCGGAGGGAAGTATCGCACACGAAAATGTGCCAGGACAGAGACGTGTTCTACGTTGTCCCTTCTCGTCGTGCAGTTTGTGCCTCTGCTGCTTCTGCTGTTAGGAATCGCTCCTTGAAAGGCGAGCGAGAGCGTCCTTCCGGGTGCATTGCACTGAGTCGAGTGCTCGCTCGGGACTTTGCTCTCGGGGCCAAGGCAAGAGGGCGTGCTTGCCCGCAGAACCGAGAACACGCTGTTGGGCAGAGCTGCAACTGACCGCTGGAGTTCAGCTCTCGCCGGACGGCAGAAGGCGAAGAACGAAGGCGCTTGCGAGCGGCGCAGTGCAGCGAAGAGCTCTCCGAATTCGCCGCTAGCTCCACGGTCCTTCTCAGCTGCGAGTAGCAGCGCTCGCAGTACACAGAGCTTCGCAAGGCCCGAAGAGCCGGAGGGAAGTATCGCACACGAAAATGTGCCAGGACAGAGACGTGTTCTACGTTGTCCCCTCTCGTCGTGCAGTTTGTGCCTCTGCTGCTTCTGCTGTTAGGAATCGCTCCTTGAAAGGCGAGCGAGAGCGTCCTTCCGGGTGCATTGCACTGAGTCGAGTGCTCGCTCGGGACTTTGCTCTCGCGGCCAAGGCAAGAGGGCGTGCTTGCCCGCAGAACCGAGAACACGCTGTTGGGCAGAGCTGCAACTGACCGCTGGAGTTCAGCTCTCGCCGGACGGCAGAAGGCGAAGAACGAAGCCGCTTGCGAGCGGCGCAGTGCAGCGAAGAGCTCTCCGAATTCGCCGCTAGCTCCACGGTCCTTCTCAGCTGCGAGTAGCAGCGCTCGCAGTACACAGAGCTTCGCAAGGCCCGAAGAGCCGGAGGGAAGTATCGCACACGAAAATGTGCCAGGACAGAGACGTGTTCTACGTTGTCCCCTCTCGTCGTGCAGTTTGTGCCTCTGCTGCTTCTGCTGTTAGGAATCGCTCCTTGAAAGGCGAGCGAGAGCGTCCTTCCGGGTGCATTGCACTGAGTCGAGTGCTCGCTCGGGACTTTGCTCTCGCGGCCAAGGCAAGAGGGCGTGCTTGCCCGCAGAACCGAGAACACGCTGTTGGGCAGAGCTGCAACTGACCGCTGGAGTTCAGCTCTCGCCGGACGGCAGAAGGCGAAGAACGAAGCCGCTTGCGAGCGGCGCAGTGCAGCGAAGAGCTCTCCGAATTCGCCGCTAGCTCCACGGTCCTTCTCAGCTGCGAGTAGCAGCGCTCGCAGTACACAGAGCTTCGCAAGGCCCGAAGAGCCCGGAGGGAAGTATCGCACACGAAAATGTGCCAGGACAGAGACGTGTTCTACGGTGTCCCCTCTCGTCGTGCAGTTTGTGCCTCTGCTGCTTCTGCTGTTAGGAATCGCTCCTTGAAAGGCGAGCGAGAGCGTCCTTCCGGGTGCATTGCACTGAGTCGAGTGCTCGCTCGGGACTTTGCTCTCGGGGCCAAGGCAAGAGGGCGTGCTTGCCCCCAGAACCGAGAACACGCTGTTGGGCAGAGCTGCAACTGACCGCTGGAGTTCAGCTCTCGCCGGACGGCAGAAGGCGAAGAACGAAGCCGCTTGCGAGCGGCGCAGTGCAGCGAAGAGCTCTCCGAATTCGCCGCTAGCTCCACGGTCCTTCTCAGCTGCGAGTAGCAGCGCTCGCAGTACACAGAGCTTCGCAAGGCCCGAAGAGCCGGAGGGAAGTATCGCACACGCAAATGTGCCAGGACAGAGACGTGTTCTACGGTGTCCCCTCTCGTCGTGCAGTTTGTGCCTCTGCTGCTTCTGCTGTTAGGAATCGCTCCTTGAAAGGCGAGCGAGAGCGTCCTTCCGGGTGCATTGCACTGAGTCGAGTGCTCGCTCGGGACTTTGCTCTCGGGCCAAGGCAAGAGGGCGTGCTTGCCCGCAGAACCGAGAACACGCTGTTGGGCAGAGCTGCAACTGACCGCTGGAGTTCAGCTCTCGCCGGACGGCAGAAGGCGAAGAACGAAGCCGCTTGCGAGCGGCGCAGTGCAGCGAAGAGCTCTCCGAATTCGCCGCTAGCTCCACGGTCCTTCTCAGCTGCGAGTAGCAGCGCTCGCAGTACACAGAGCTTCGCAAGGCCCGAAGAGCCGGAGGGAAGTATCGCACACGAAAATGTGCCAGGACAGAGACGTGTTCTACGTTGTCCCCTCTCGTCGTGCAGTTTGTGCCTCTGCTGCTTCTGCTGTTAGGAATCGCTCCTTGAAAGGCGAGCGAGAGCGTCCTTCCGGGTGCATTGCACTGAGTCGAGTGCTCGCTCGGGACTTTGCTCTCGCGGCCAAGGCAAGAGGGCGTGCTTGCCCGCAGAACCGAGAACACGCTGTTGGGCAGAGCTGCAACTGACCGCTGGAGTTCAGCTCTCGCCGGACGGCAGAAGGCGAAGAACGAAGCCGCTTGCGAGCGGCGCAGTGCAGCGAAGAGCTCTCCGAATTCGCCGCTAGCTCCACGGTCCTTCTCAGCTGCGAGTAGCAGCGCTCGCAGTACACAGAGCTTCGCAAGGCCCGAAGACCCGGAGGGAAGTATCGCACACGAAAATGTGCCAGGACAGAGACGTGTTCTACGGTGTCCCCTCTCGTCGTGCAGTTTGTGCCTCTGCTGCTTCTGCTGTTAGGAATCGCTCCTTGAAAGGCGAGCGAGAGCGTCCTTCCGGGTGCATTGCACTGAGTCGAGTGCTCGCTCGGGACTTTGCTCTCGGGGCCAAGGCAAGAGGGCGTGCTTCCCCCAGAACCGAGAACACGCTGTTGGGCAGAGCTGCAACTGACCGCTGGAGTTCAGCTCTCGCCGGACGGCAGAAGGCGAAGAACGAAGCCGCTTGCGAGCGGCGCAGTGCAGCGAAGAGCTCTCCGAATTCGCCGCTAGCTCCACGGTCCTTCTCAGCTGCGAGTAGCAGCGCTCGCAGTACACAGAGCTTCGCAAGGCCCGAAGACCCGGAGGGAAGTATCGCACACGCAAATGTGCCAGGACAGAGACGTGTTCTACGGTGTCCCCTCTCGTCGTGCAGTTTGTGCCTCTGCTGCTTCTGCTGTTAGGAATCGCTCCTTGAAAGGCGAGCGAGAGCGTCCTTCCGGGTGCATTGCACTGAGTCGAGTGCTCGCTCGGACTTTGCTCTCGGGGCCAAGGCAAGAGGGCGTGCTTGCCCGCAGAACCGAGAACACGCTGTTGGGCAGAGCTGCAACTGACCGCTGGAGTTCAGCTCTCGCCGGACGGCAGAAGGCGAAGAACGAAGCCGCTTGCGAGCGGCGCAGTGCAGCGAAGAGCTCTCCGAATTCGCCGCTAGCTCCACGGTCCTTCTCAGCTGCGAGTAGCAGCGCTCGCAGTACACAGAGCTTCGCAAGGCCCGAAGAGCCGGAGGGAAGTATCGCACACGAAAATGTGCCAGGACAGAGACGTGTTCTACGTTGTCCCTTCTCGTCGTGCAGTTTGTGCCTCTGCTGCTTCTGCTGTTAGGAATCGCTCCTTGAAAGGCGAGCGAGAGCGTCCTTCCGGGTGCATTGCACTGAGTCGAGTGCTCGCTCGGGACTTTGCTCTCGGGGCCAAGGCAAGAGGGCGTGCTTGCCCGCAGAACCGAGAACACGCTGTTGGGCAGAGCTGCAACTGACCGCTGGAGTTCAGCTCTCGCCGGACGGCAGAAGGCGAAGAACGAAGCCGCTTGCGAGCGGCGCAGTGCAGCGAAGAGCTCTCCGAATTCGCCGCTAGCTCCACGGTCCTTCTCAGCTGCGAGTAGCAGCGCTCGCAGTACACAGAGCTTCGCAAGGCCCGAAGAGCCGGAGGGAAGTATCGCACACGAAAATGTGCCAGGACAGAGACGTGTTCTACGTTGTCCCTCTCGTCGTGCAGTTTGTGCCTCTGCTGCTTCTGCTGTTAGGAATCGCTCCTTGAAAGGCGAGCGAGAGCGTCCTTCCGGGTGCATTGCACTGAGTCGAGTGCTCGCTCGGGACTTTGCTCTCGCGGCCAAGGCAAGAGGGCGTGCTTGCCCGCAGAACCGAGAACACGCTGTTGGGCAGAGCTGCAACTGACCGCTGGAGTTCAGCTCTCGCCGGACGGCAGAAGGCGAAGAACGAAGCCGCTTGCGAGCGGCGCAGTGCAGCGAAGAGCTCTCCGAATTCGCCGCTAGCTCCACGGTCCTTCTCAGCTGCGAGTAGCAGCGCTCGCAGTACACAGAGCTTCGCAAGGCCCGAAGAGCCGGAGGGAAGTATCGCACACGAAAATGTGCCAGGACAGAGACGTGTTCTACGTTGTCCCCTCTCGTCGTGCAGTTTGTGCCTCTGCTGCTTCTGCTGTTAGGAATCGCTCCTTGAAAGGCGAGCGAGAGCGTCCTTCCGGGTGCATTGCACTGAGTCGAGTGCTCGCTCGGGACTTTGCTCTCGGGGCCAAGGCAAGAGGGCGTGCTTGCCCGCAGAACCGAGAACACGCTGTTGGGCAGAGCTGCAACTGACCGCTGGAGTTCAGCTCTCGCCGGACGGCAGAAGGCGAAGAACGAAGCCGCTTGCGAGCGGCGCAGTGCAGCGAAGAGCTCTCCGAATTCGCCGCTAGCTCCACGGTCCTTCTCAGCTGCGAGTAGCAGCGCTCGCAGTACACAGAGCTTCGCAAGGCCCGAAGACCCGGAGGGAAGTATCGCACACGCAAATGTGCCAGGACAGAGACGTGTTCTACGGTGTCCCCTCTCGTCGTGCAGTTTGTGCCTCTGCTGCTTCTGCTGTTAGGAATCGCTCCTTGAAAGGCGAGCGAGAGCGTCCTTCCGGGTGCATTGCACTGAGTCGAGTGCTCGCTCGGGACTTTGCTCTCGGGGCCAAGGCAAGAGGGCGTGCTTGCCCGCAGAACCGAGAACACGCTGTTGGGCAGAGCTGCAACTGACCGCTGGAGTTCAGCTCTCGCCGGACGGCAGAAGGCGAAGAACGAAGCCGCTTGCGAGCGGCGCAGTGCAGCGAAGAGCTCTCCGAATTCGCCGCTAGCTCCACGGTCCTTCTCAGCTGCGAGTAGCAGCGCTCGCAGTACACAGAGCTTCGCAAGGCCCGAAGAGCCGGAGGGAAGTATCGCACACGAAAATGTGCCAGGACAGAGACGTGTTCTACGTTGTCCCCTCTCGTCGTGCAGTTTGTGCCTCTGCTGCTTCTGCTGTTAGGAATCGCTCCTTGAAAGGCGAGCGAGAGCGTCCTTCCGGGTGCATTGCACTGAGTCGAGTGCTCGCTCGGGACTTTGCTCTCGCGGCCAAGGCAAGAGGGCGTGCTTGCCCGCAGAACCGAGAACACGCTGTTGGGCAGAGCTGCAACTGACCGCTGGAGTTCAGCTCTCGCCGGACGGCAGAAGGCGAAGAACGAAGCCGCTTGCGAGCGGCGCAGTGCAGCGAAGAGCTCTCCGAATTCGCCGCTAGCTCCACGGTCCTTCTCAGCTGCGAGTAGCAGCGCTCGCAGTACACAGAGCTTCGCAAGGCCCGAAGACCCGGAGGGAAGTATCGCACACGAAAATGTGCCAGGACAGAGACGTGTTCTACGGTGTCCCCTCTCGTCGTGCAGTTTGTGCCTCTGCTGCTTCTGCTGTTAGGAATCGCTCCTTGAAAGGCGAGCGAGAGCGTCCTTCCGGGTGCATTGCACTGAGTCGAGTGCTCGCTCGGGACTTTGCTCTCGGGGCCAAGGCAAGAGGGCGTGCTTCCCCGCAGAACCGAGAACACGCTGTTGGGCAGAGCTGCAACTGACCGCTGGAGTTCAGCTCTCGCCGGACGGCAGAAGGCGAAGAACGAAGCCGCTTGCGAGCGGCGCAGTGCAGCGAAGAGCTCTCCGAATTCGCCGCTAGCTCCACGGTCCTTCTCAGCTGCGAGTAGCAGCGCTCGCAGTACACAGAGCTTCGCAAGGCCCGAAGACCCGGAGGGAAGTATCGCACACGCAAATGTGCCAGGACAGAGACGTGTTCTACGGTGTCCCCTCTCGTCGTGCAGTTTGTGCCTCTGCTGCTTCTGCTGTTAGGAATCGCTCCTTGAAAGGCGAGCGAGAGCGTCCTTCCGGGTGCATTGCACTGAGTCGAGTGCTCGCTCGGGACTTTGCTCTCGCGGCCAAGGCAAGAGGGCGTGCTTGCCCGCAGAACCGAGAACACGCTGTTGGGCAGAGCTGCAACTGACCGCTGGAGTTCAGCTCTCGCCGGACGGCAGAAGGCGAAGAACGAAGCCGCTTGCGAGCGGCGCAGTGCAGCGAAGAGCTCTCCGAATTCGCCGCTAGCTCCACGGTCCTTCTCAGCTGCGAGTAGCAGCGCTCGCAGTACACAGAGCTTCGCAAGGCCCGAAGAGCCGGAGGGAAGTATCGCACACGCAAATGTGCCAGGACAGAGACGTGTTCTACGTTGTCCCTTCTCGTCGTGCAGTTTGTGCCTCTGCTGCTTCTGCTGTTAGGAATCGCTCCTTGAAAGGCGAGCGAGAGCGTCCTTCCGGGTGCATTGCACTGAGTCGAGTGCTCGCTCGGGACTTTGCTCTCGGGGCCAAGGCAAGAGGGCGTGCTTGCCCGCAGAACCGAGAACACGCTGTTGGGCAGAGCTGCAACTGACCGCTGGAGTTCAGCTCTCGCCGGACGGCAGAAGGCGAAGAACGAAGCCGCTTGCGAGCGGCGCAGTGCAGCGAAGAGCTCTCCGAATTCGCCGCTAGCTCCACGGTCCTTCTCAGCTGCGAGTAGCAGCGCTCGCAGTACACAGAGCTTCGCAAGGCCCGAAGAGCCGGAGGGAAGTATCGCACACGCAAATGTGCCAGGACAGAGACGTGTTCTACGTTGTCCCTTCTCGTCGTGCAGTTTGTGCCTCTGCTGCTTCTGCTGTTAGGAATCGCTCCTTGAAAGGCGAGCGAGAGCGTCCTTCCGGGTGCATTGCACTGAGTCGAGTGCTCGCTCGGGACTTTGCTCTCGCGGCCAAGGCAAGAGGGCGTGCTTGCCCGCAGAACCGAGAACACGCTGTTGGGCAGAGCTGCAACTGACCGCTGGAGTTCAGCTCTCGCCGGACGGCAGAAGGCGAAGAACGAAGCCGCTTGCGAGCGGCGCAGTGCAGCGAAGAGCTCTCCGAATTCGCCGCTAGCTCCACGGTCCTTCTCAGCTGCGAGTAGCAGCGCTCGCAGTACACAGAGCTTCGCAAGGCCCGAAGAGCCGGAGGGAAGTATCGCACACGAAAATGTGCCAGGACAGAGACGTGTTCTACGTTGTCCCTTCTCGTCGTGCAGTTTGTGCCTCTGCTGCTTCTGCTGTTAGGAATCGCTCCTTGAAAGGCGAGCGAGAGCGTCCTTCCGGGTGCATTGCACTGAGTCGAGTGCTCGCTCGGGACTTTGCTCTCGCGGCCAAGGCAAGAGGGCGTGCTTGCCCGCAGAACCGAGAACACGCTGTTGGGCAGAGCTGCAACTGACCGCTGGAGTTCAGCTCTCGCCGGACGGCAGAAGGCGAAGAACGAAGCCGCTTGCGAGCGGCGCAGTGCAGCGAAGAGCTCTCCGAATTCGCCGCTAGCTCCACGGTCCTTCTCAGCTGCGAGTAGCAGCGCTCGCAGTACACAGAGCTTCGCAAGGCCCGAAGAGCCGGAGGGAAGTATCGCACACGAAAATGTGCCAGGACAGAGACGTGTTCTACGTTGTCCCTTCTCGTCGTGCAGTTTGTGCCTCTGCTGCTTCTGCTGTTAGGAATCGCTCCTTGAAAGGCGAGCGAGAGCGTCCTTCCGGGTGCATTGCACTGAGTCGAGTGCTCGCTCGGGACTTTGCTCTCGCGGCCAAGGCAAGAGGGCGTGCTTGCCCGCAGAACCGAGAACACGCTGTTGGGCAGAGCTGCAACTGACCGCTGGAGTTCAGCTCTCGCCGGACGGCAGAAGGCGAAGAACGAAGCCGCTTGCGAGCGGCGCAGTGCAGCGAAGAGCTCTCCGAATTCGCCGCTAGCTCCACGGTCCTTCTCAGCTGCGAGTAGCAGCGCTCGCAGTACACAGAGCTTCGCAAGGCCCGAAGAGCCGGAGGGAAGTATCGCACACGAAAATGTGCCAGGACAGAGACGTGTTCTACGTTGTCCCTTCTCGTCGTGCAGTTTGTGCCTCTGCTGCTTCTGCTGTTAGGAATCGCTCCTTGAAAGGCGAGCGAGAGCGTCCTTCCGGGTGCATTGCACTGAGTCGAGTGCTCGCTCGGGACTTTGCTCTCGGGGCCAAGGCAAGAGGGCGTGCTTGCCCGCAGAACCGAGAACACGCTGTTGGGCAGAGCTGCAACTGACCGCTGGAGTTCAGCTCTCGCCGGACGGCAGAAGGCGAAGAACGAAGCCGCTTGCGAGCGGCGCAGTGCAGCGAAGAGCTCTCCGAATTCGCCGCTAGCTCCACGGTCCTTCTCAGCTGCGAGTAGCAGCGCTCGCAGTACACAGAGCTTCGCAAGGCCCGAAGAGCCGGAGGGAAGTATCGCACACGAAAATGTGCCAGGACAGAGACGTGTTCTACGTTGTCCCTTCTCGTCGTGCAGTTTGTGCCTCTGCTGCTTCTGCTGTTAGGAATCGCTCCTTGAAAGGCGAGCGAGAGCGTCCTTCCGGGTGCATTGCACTGAGTCGAGTGCTCGCTCGGGACTTTGCTCTCGGGGCCAAGGCAAGAGGGCGTGCTTGCCCGCAGAACCGAGAACACGCTGTTGGGCAGAGCTGCAACTGACCGCTGGAGTTCAGCTCTCGCCGGACGGCAGAAGGCGAAGAACGAAGCCGCTTGCGAGCGGCGCAGTGCAGCGAAGAGCTCTCCGAATTCGCCGCTAGCTCCACGGTCCTTCTCAGCTGCGAGTAGCAGCGCTCGCAGTACACAGAGCTTCGCAAGGCCCGAAGAGCCGGAGGGAAGTATCGCACACGCAAATGTGCCAGGACAGAGACGTGTTCTACGTTGTCCCTTCTCGTCGTGCAGTTTGTGCCTCTGCTGCTTCTGCTGTTAGGAATCGCTCCTTGAAAGGCGAGCGAGAGCGTCCTTCCGGGTGCATTGCACTGAGTCGAGTGCTCGCTCGGGACTTTGCTCTCGCGGCCAAGGCAAGAGGGCGTGCTTGCCCGCAGAACCGAGAACACGCTGTTGGGCAGAGCTGCAACTGACCGCTGGAGTTCAGCTCTCGCCGGACGGCAGAAGGCGAAGAACGAAGCCGCTTGCGAGCGGCGCAGTGCAGCGAAGAGCTCTCCGAATTCGCCGCTAGCTCCACGGTCCTTCTCAGCTGCGAGTAGCAGCGCTCGCAGTACACAGAGCTTCGCAAGGCCCGAAGAGCCGGAGGGAAGTATCGCACACGAAAATGTGCCAGGACAGAGACGTGTTCTACGTTGTCCCTTCTCGTCGTGCAGTTTGTGCCTCTGCTGCTTCTGCTGTTAGGAATCGCTCCTTGAAAGGCGAGCGAGAGCGTCCTTCCGGGTGCATTGCACTGAGTCGAGTGCTCGCTCGGGACTTTGCTCTCGCGGCCAAGGCAAGAGGGCGTGCTTGCCCGCAGAACCGAGAACACGCTGTTGGGCAGAGCTGCAACTGACCGCTGGAGTTCAGCTCTCGCCGGACGGCAGAAGGCGAAGAACGAAGCCGCTTGCGAGCGGCGCAGTGCAGCGAAGAGCTCTCCGAATTCGCCGCTAGCTCCACGGTCCTTCTCAGCTGCGAGTAGCAGCGCTCGCAGTACACAGAGCTTCGCAAGGCCCGAAGAGCCGGAGGGAAGTATCGCACACGAAAATGTGCCAGGACAGAGACGTGTTCTACGTTGTCCCTTCTCGTCGTGCAGTTTGTGCCTCTGCTGCTTCTGCTGTTAGGAATCGCTCCTTGAAAGGCGAGCGAGAGCGTCCTTCCGGGTGCATTGCACTGAGTCGAGTGCTCGCTCGGGACTTTGCTCTCGCGGCCAAGGCAAGAGGGCGTGCTTGCCCGCAGAACCGAGAACACGCTGTTGGGCAGAGCTGCAACTGACCGCTGGAGTTCAGCTCTCGCCGGACGGCAGAAGGCGAAGAACGAAGCCGCTTGCGAGCGGCGCAGTGCAGCGAAGAGCTCTCCGAATTCGCCGCTAGCTCCACGGTCCTTCTCAGCTGCGAGTAGCAGCGCTCGCAGTACACAGAGCTTCGCAAGGCCCGAAGAGCCGGAGGGAAGTATCGCACACGAAAATGTGCCAGGACAGAGACGTGTTCTACGTTGTCCCTTCTCGTCGTGCAGTTTGTGCCTCTGCTGCTTCTGCTGTTAGGAATCGCTCCTTGAAAGGCGAGCGAGAGCGTCCTTCCGGGTGCATTGCACTGAGTCGAGTGCTCGCTCGGGACTTTGCTCTCGGGGCCAAGGCAAGAGGGCGTGCTTGCCCGCAGAACCGAGAACACGCTGTTGGGCAGAGCTGCAACTGACCGCTGGAGTTCAGCTCTCGCCGGACGGCAGAAGGCGAAGAACGAAGCCGCTTGCGAGCGGCGCAGTGCAGCGAAGAGCTCTCCGAATTCGCCGCTAGCTCCACGGTCCTTCTCAGCTGCGAGTAGCAGCGCTCGCAGTACACAGAGCTTCGCAAGGCCCGAAGAGCCGGAGGGAAGTATCGCACACGAAAATGTGCCAGGACAGAGACGTGTTCTACGTTGTCCCCTCTCGTCGTGCAGTTTGTGCCTCTGCTGCTTCTGCTGTTAGGAATCGCTCCTTGAAAGGCGAGCGAGAGCGTCCTTCCGGGTGCATTGCACTGAGTCGAGTGCTCGCTCGGGACTTTGCTCTCGCGGCCAAGGCAAGAGGGCGTGCTTGCCCGCAGAACCGAGAACACGCTGTTGGGCAGAGCTGCAACTGACCGCTGGAGTTCAGCTCTCGCCGGACGGCAGAAGGCGAAGAACGAAGCCGCTTGCGAGCGGCGCAGTGCAGCGAAGAGCTCTCCGAATTCGCCGCTAGCTCCACGGTCCTTCTCAGCTGCGAGTAGCAGCGCTCGCAGTACACAGAGCTTCGCAAGGCCCGAAGAGCCGGAGGGAAGTATCGCACACGCAAATGTGCCAGGACAGAGACGTGTTCTACGTTGTCCCCTCTCGTCGTGCAGTTTGTGCCTCTGCTGCTTCTGCTGTTAGGAATCGCTCCTTGAAAGGCGAGCGAGAGCGTCCTTCCGGGTGCATTGCACTGAGTCGAGTGCTCGCTCGGGACTTTGCTCTCGCGGCCAAGGCAAGAGGGCGTGCTTGCCCGCAGAACCGAGAACACGCTGTTGGGCAGAGCTGCAACTGACCGCTGGAGTTCAGCTCTCGCCGGACGGCAGAAGGCGAAGAACGAAGCCGCTTGCGAGCGGCGCAGTGCAGCGAAGAGCTCTCCGAATTCGCCGCTAGCTCCACGGTCCTTCTCAGCTGCGAGTAGCAGCGCTCGCAGTACACAGAGCTTCGCAAGGCCCGAAGAGCCGGAGGGAAGTATCGCACACGAAAATGTGCCAGGACAGAGACGTGTTCTACGTTGTCCCTTCTCGTCGTGCAGTTTGTGCCTCTGCTGCTTCTGCTGTTAGGAATCGCTCCTTGAAAGGCGAGCGAGAGCGTCCTTCCGGGTGCATTGCACTGAGTCGAGTGCTCGCTCGGGACTTTGCTCTCGGGGCCAAGGCAAGAGGGCGTGCTTGCCCGCAGAACCGAGAACACGCTGTTGGGCAGAGCTGCAACTGACCGCTGGAGTTCAGCTCTCGCCGGACGGCAGAAGGCGAAGAACGAAGCCGCTTGCGAGCGGCGCAGTGCAGCGAAGAGCTCTCCGAATTCGCCGCTAGCTCCACGGTCCTTCTCAGTTGCGAGTAGCAGCGCTCGCAGTACACAGAGCTTCGCAAGGCCCGAAGAGCCGGAGGGAAGTATCGCACACGAAAATGTGCCAGGACAGAGACGTGTTCTACGTTGTCCCCTCTCGTCGTGCAGTTTGTGCCTCTGCTGCTTCTGCTGTTAGGAATCGCTCCTTGAAAGGCGAGCGAGAGCGTCCTTCCGGGTGCATTGCACTGAGTCGAGTGCTCGCTCGGGACTTTGCTCTCGCGGCCAAGGCAAGAGGGCGTGCTTGCCCGCAGAACCGAGAACACGCTGTTGGGCAGAGCTGCAACTGACCGCTGGAGTTCAGCTCTCGCCGGACGGCAGAAGGCGAAGAACGAAGCCGCTTGCGAGCGGCGCAGTGCAGCGAAGAGCTCTCCGAATTCGCCGCTAGCTCCACGGTCCTTCTCAGCTGCGAGTAGCAGCGCTCGCAGTACACAGAGCTTCGCAAGGCCCGAAGAGCCGGAGGGAAGTATCGCACACGAAAATGTGCCAGGACAGAGACGTGTTCTACGTTGTCCCCTCTCGTCGTGCAGTTTGTGCCTCTGCTGCTTCTGCTGTTAGGAATCGCTCCTTGAAAGGCGAGCGAGAGCGTCCTTCCGGGTGCATTGCACTGAGTCGAGTGCTCGCTCGGGACTTTGCTCTCGCGGCCAAGGCAAGAGGGCGTGCTTGCCCGCAGAACCGAGAACACGCTGTTGGGCAGAGCTGCAACTGACCGCTGGAGTTCAGCTCTCGCCGGACGGCAGAAGGCGAAGAACGAAGCCGCTTGCGAGCGGCGCAGTGCAGCGAAGAGCTCTCCGAATTCGCCGCTAGCTCCACGGTCCTTCTCAGCTGCGAGTAGCAGCGCTCGCAGTACACAGAGCTTCGCAAGGCCCGAAGAGCCGGAGGGAAGTATCGCACACGAAAATGTGCCAGGACAGAGACGTGTTCTACGTTGTCCCCTCTCGTCGTGCAGTTTGTGCCTCTGCTGCTTCTGCTGTTAGGAATCGCTCCTTGAAAGGCGAGCGAGAGCGTCCTTCCGGGTGCATTGCACTGAGTCGAGTGCTCGCTCGGGACTTTGCTCTCGCGGCCAAGGCAAGAGGGCGTGCTTGCCCGCAGAACCGAGAACACGCTGTTGGGCAGAGCTGCAACTGACCGCTGGAGTTCAGCTCTCGCCGGACGGCAGAAGGCGAAGAACGAAGCCGCTTGCGAGCGGCGCAGTGCAGCGAAGAGCTCTCCGAATTCGCCGCTAGCTCCACGGTCCTTCTCAGCTGCGAGTAGCAGCGCTCGCAGTACACAGAGCTTCGCAAGGCCCGAAGACCCGGAGGGAAGTATCGCACACGAAAATGTGCCAGGACAGAGACGTGTTCTACGGTGTCCCCTCTCGTCGTGCAGTTTGTGCCTCTGCTGCTTCTGCTGTTAGGAATCGCTCCTTGAAAGGCGAGCGAGAGCGTCCTTCCGGGTGCATTGCACTGAGTCGAGTGCTCGCTCGGGACTTTGCTCTCGGGGCCAAGGCAAGAGGGCGTGCTTCCCCCAGAACCGAGAACACGCTGTTGGGCAGAGCTGCAACTGACCGCTGGAGTTCAGCTCTCGCCGGACGGCAGAAGGCGAAGAACGAAGCCGCTTGCGAGCGGCGCAGTGCAGCGAAGAGCTCTCCGAATTCGCCGCTAGCTCCACGGTCCTTCTCAGCTGCGAGTAGCAGCGCTCGCAGTACACAGAGCTTCGCAAGGCCCGAAGAGCCGGAGGGAAGTATCGCACACGCAAATGTGCCAGGACAGAGACGTGTTCTACGGTGTCCCCTCTCGTCGTGCAGTTTGTGCCTCTGCTGCTTCTGCTGTTAGGAATCGCTCCTTGAAAGGCGAGCGAGAGCGTCCTTCCGGGTGCATTGCACTGAGTCGAGTGCTCGCTCGGGACTTTGCTCTCGGGGCCAAGGCAAGAGGGCGTGCTTGCCCGCAGAACCGAGAACACGCTGTTGGGCAGAGCTGCAACTGACCGCTGGAGTTCAGCTCTCGCCGGACGGCAGAAGGCGAAGAACGAAGCCGCTTGCGAGCGGCGCAGTGCAGCGAAGAGCTCTCCGAATTCGCCGCTAGCTCCACGGTCCTTCTCAGCTGCGAGTAGCAGCGCTCGCAGTACACAGAGCTTCGCAAGGCCCGAAGAGCCGGAGGGAAGTATCGCACACGAAAATGTGCCAGGACAGAGACGTGTTCTACGTTGTCCCCTCTCGTCGTGCAGTTTGTGCCTCTGCTGCTTCTGCTGTTAGGAATCGCTCCTTGAAAGGCGAGCGAGAGCGTCCTTCCGGGTGCATTGCACTGAGTCGAGTGCTCGCTCGGGACTTTGCTCTCGCGGCCAAGGCAAGAGGGCGTGCTTGCCCGCAGAACCGAGAACACGCTGTTGGGCAGAGCTGCAACTGACCGCTGGAGTTCAGCTCTCGCCGGACGGCAGAAGGCGAAGAACGAAGCCGCTTGCGAGCGGCGCAGTGCAGCGAAGAGCTCTCCGAATTCGCCGCTAGCTCCACGGTCCTTCTCAGCTGCGAGTAGCAGCGCTCGCAGTACACAGAGCTTCGCAAGGCCCGAAGACCCGGAGGGAAGTATCGCACACGAAAATGTGCCAGGACAGAGACGTGTTCTACGGTGTCCCCTCTCGTCGTGCAGTTTGTGCCTCTGCTGCTTCTGCTGTTAGGAATCGCTCCTTGAAAGGCGAGCGAGAGCGTCCTTCCGGGTGCATTGCACTGAGTCGAGTGCTCGCTCGGGACTTTGCTCTCGGGGCCAAGGCAAGAGGGCGTGCTTCCCCCAGAACCGAGAACACGCTGTTGGGCAGAGCTGCAACTGACCGCTGGAGTTCAGCTCTCGCCGGACGGCAGAAGGCGAAGAACGAAGCCGCTTGCGAGCGGCGCAGTGCAGCGAAGAGCTCTCCGAATTCGCCGCTAGCTCCACGGTCCTTCTCAGCTGCGAGTAGCAGCGCTCGCAGTACACAGAGCTTCGCAAGGCCCGAAGACCCGGAGGGAAGTATCGCACACGCAAATGTGCCAGGACAGAGACGTGTTCTACGGTGTCCCCTCTCGTCGTGCAGTTTGTGCCTCTGCTGCTTCTGCTGTTAGGAATCGCTCCTTGAAAGGCGAGCGAGAGCGTCCTTCCGGGTGCATTGCACTGAGTCGAGTGCTCGCTCGGGACTTTGCTCTCGGGGCCAAGGCAAGAGGGCGTGCTTGCCCGCAGAACCGAGAACACGCTGTTGGGCAGAGCTGCAACTGACCGCTGGAGTTCAGCTCTCGCCGGACGGCAGAAGGCGAAGAACGAAGCCGCTTGCGAGCGGCGCAGTGCAGCGAAGAGCTCTCCGAATTCGCCGCTAGCTCCACGGTCCTTCTCAGCTGCGAGTAGCAGCGCTCGCAGTACACAGAGCTTCGCAAGGCCCGAAGAGCCGGAGGGAAGTATCGCACACGAAAATGTGCCAGGACAGAGACGTGTTCTACGTTGTCCCTTCTCGTCGTGCAGTTTGTGCCTCTGCTGCTTCTGCTGTTAGGAATCGCTCCTTGAAAGGCGAGCGAGAGCGTCCTTCCGGGTGCATTGCACTGAGTCGAGTGCTCGCTCGGGACTTTGCTCTCGGGGCCAAGGCAAGAGGGCGTGCTTGCCCGCAGAACCGAGAACACGCTGTTGGGCAGAGCTGCAACTGACCGCTGGAGTTCAGCTCTCGCCGGACGGCAGAAGGCGAAGAACGAAGCCGCTTGCGAGCGGCGCAGTGCAGCGAAGAGCTCTCCGAATTCGCCGCTAGCTCCACGGTCCTTCTCAGCTGCGAGTAGCAGCGCTCGCAGTACACAGAGCTTCGCAAGGCCCGAAGAGCCGGAGGGAAGTATCGCACACGAAAATGTGCCAGGACAGAGACGTGTTCTACGTTGTCCCCTCTCGTCGTGCAGTTTGTGCCTCTGCTGCTTCTGCTGTTAGGAATCGCTCCTTGAAAGGCGAGCGAGAGCGTCCTTCCGGGTGCATTGCACTGAGTCGAGTGCTCGCTCGGGACTTTGCTCTCGCGGCCAAGGCAAGAGGGCGTGCTTGCCCGCAGAACCGAGAACACGCTGTTGGGCAGAGCTGCAACTGACCGCTGGAGTTCAGCTCTCGCCGGACGGCAGAAGGCGAAGAACGAAGCCGCTTGCGAGCGGCGCAGTGCAGCGAAGAGCTCTCCGAATTCGCCGCTAGCTCCACGGTCCTTCTCAGCTGCGAGTAGCAGCGCTCGCAGTACACAGAGCTTCGCAAGGCCCGAAGAGCCGGAGGGAAGTATCGCACACGAAAATGTGCCAGGACAGAGACGTGTTCTACGTTGTCCCCTCTCGTCGTGCAGTTTGTGCCTCTGCTGCTTCTGCTGTTAGGAATCGCTCCTTGAAAGGCGAGCGAGAGCGTCCTTCCGGGTGCATTGCACTGAGTCGAGTGCTCGCTCGGGACTTTGCTCTCGGGGCCAAGGCAAGAGGGCGTGCTTGCCCGCAGAACCGAGAACACGCTGTTGGGCAGAGCTGCAACTGACCGCTGGAGTTCAGCTCTCGCCGGACGGCAGAAGGCGAAGAACGAAGCCGCTTGCGAGCGGCGCAGTGCAGCGAAGAGCTCTCCGAATTCGCCGCTAGCTCCACGGTCCTTCTCAGCTGCGAGTAGCAGCGCTCGCAGTACACAGAGCTTCGCAAGGCCCGAAGAGCCGGAGGGAAGTATCGCACACGAAAATGTGCCAGGACAGAGACGTGTTCTACGTTGTCCCTTCTCGTCGTGCAGTTTGTGCCTCTGCTGCTTCTGCTGTTAGGAATCGCTCCTTGAAAGGCGAGCGAGAGCGTCCTTCCGGGTGCATTGCACTGAGTCGAGTGCTCGCTCGGGACTTTGCTCTCGGGGCCAAGGCAAGAGGGCGTGCTTGCCCGCAGAACCGAGAACACGCTGTTGGGCAGAGCTGCAACTGACCGCTGGAGTTCAGCTCTCGCCGGACGGCAGAAGGCGAAGAACGAAGCCGCTTGCGAGCGGCGCAGTGCAGCGAAGAGCTCTCCGAATTCGCCGCTAGCTCCACGGTCCTTCTCAGCTGCGAGTAGCAGCGCTCGCAGTACACAGAGCTTCGCAAGGCCCGAAGAGCCGGAGGGAAGTATCGCACACGAAAATGTGCCAGGACAGAGACGTGTTCTACGTTGTCCCTTCTCGTCGTGCAGTTTGTGCCTCTGCTGCTTCTGCTGTTAGGAATCGCTCCTTGAAAGGCGAGCGAGAGCGTCCTTCCGGGTGCATTGCACTGAGTCGAGTGCTCGCTCGGGACTTTGCTCTCGGGGCCAAGGCAAGAGGGCGTGCTTGCCCGCAGAACCGAGAACACGCTGTTGGGCAGAGCTGCAACTGACCGCTGGAGTTCAGCTCTCGCCGGACGGCAGAAGGCGAAGAACGAAGGCGCTTGCGAGCGGCGCAGTGCAGCGAAGAGCTCTCCGAATTCGCCGCTAGCTCCACGGTCCTTCTCAGCTGCGAGTAGCAGCGCTCGCAGTACACAGAGCTTCGCAAGGCCCGAAGAGCCGGAGGGAAGTATCGCACACGCAAATGTGCCAGGACAGAGACGTGTTCTACGTTGTCCCCTCTCGTCGTGCAGTTTGTGCCTCTGCTGCTTCTGCTGTTAGGAATCGCTCCTTGAAAGGCGAGCGAGAGCGTCCTTCCGGGTGCATTGCACTGAGTCGAGTGCTCGCTCGGGACTTTGCTCTCGCGGCCAAGGCAAGAGGGCGTGCTTGCCCGCAGAACCGAGAACACGCTGTTGGGCAGAGCTGCAACTGACCGCTGGAGTTCAGCTCTCGCCGGACGGCAGAAGGCGAAGAACGAAGCCGCTTGCGAGCGGCGCAGTGCAGCGAAGAGCTCTCCGAATTCGCCGCTAGCTCCACGGTCCTTCTCAGCTGCGAGTAGCAGCGCTCGCAGTACACAGAGCTTCGCAAGGCCCGAAGAGCCGGAGGGAAGTATCGCACACGAAAATGTGCCAGGACAGAGACGTGTTCTACGTTGTCCCCTCTCGTCGTGCAGTTTGTGCCTCTGCTGCTTCTGCTGTTAGGAATCGCTCCTTGAAAGGCGAGCGAGAGCGTCCTTCCGGGTGCATTGCACTGAGTCGAGTGCTCGCTCGGGACTTTGCTCTCGCGGCCAAGGCAAGAGGGCGTGCTTGCCCGCAGAACCGAGAACACGCTGTTGGGCAGAGCTGCAACTGACCGCTGGAGTTCAGCTCTCGCCGGACGGCAGAAGGCGAAGAACGAAGCCGCTTGCGAGCGGCGCAGTGCAGCGAAGAGCTCTCCGAATTCGCCGCTAGCTCCACGGTCCTTCTCAGCTGCGAGTAGCAGCGCTCGCAGTACACAGAGCTTCGCAAGGCCCGAAGACCCGGAGGGAAGTATCGCACACGAAAATGTGCCAGGACAGAGACGTGTTCTACGGTGTCCCCTCTCGTCGTGCAGTTTGTGCCTCTGCTGCTTCTGCTGTTAGGAATCGCTCCTTGAAAGGCGAGCGAGAGCGTCCTTCCGGGTGCATTGCACTGAGTCGAGTGCTCGCTCGGGACTTTGCTCTCGGGGCCAAGGCAAGAGGGCGTGCTTCCCCCAGAACCGAGAACACGCTGTTGGGCAGAGCTGCAACTGACCGCTGGAGTTCAGCTCTCGCCGGACGGCAGAAGGCGAAGAACGAAGCCGCTTGCGAGCGGCGCAGTGCAGCGAAGAGCTCTCCGAATTCGCCGCTAGCTCCACGGTCCTTCTCAGCTGCGAGTAGCAGCGCTCGCAGTACACAGAGCTTCGCAAGGCCCGAAGAGCCGGAGGGAAGTATCGCACACGCAAATGTGCCAGGACAGAGACGTGTTCTACGGTGTCCCCTCTCGTCGTGCAGTTTGTGCCTCTGCTGCTTCTGCTGTTAGGAATCGCTCCTTGAAAGGCGAGCGAGAGCGTCCTTCCGGGTGCATTGCACTGAGTCGAGTGCTCGCTCGGGACTTTGCTCTCGGGGCCAAGGCAAGAGGGCGTGCTTGCCCGCAGAACCGAGAACACGCTGTTGGGCAGAGCTGCAACTGACCGCTGGAGTTCAGCTCTCGCCGGACGGCAGAAGGCGAAGAACGAAGCCGCTTGCGAGCGGCGCAGTGCAGCGAAGAGCTCTCCGAATTCGCCGCTAGCTCCACGGTCCTTCTCAGCTGCGAGTAGCAGCGCTCGCAGTACACAGAGCTTCGCAAGGCCCGAAGAGCCGGAGGGAAGTATCGCACACGAAAATGTGCCAGGACAGAGACGTGTTCTACGTTGTCCCCTCTCGTCGTGCAGTTTGTGCCTCTGCTGCTTCTGCTGTTAGGAATCGCTCCTTGAAAGGCGAGCGAGAGCGTCCTTCCGGGTGCATTGCACTGAGTCGAGTGCTCGCTCGGGACTTTGCTCTCGCGGCCAAGGCAAGAGGGCGTGCTTGCCCGCAGAACCGAGAACACGCTGTTGGGCAGAGCTGCAACTGACCGCTGGAGTTCAGCTCTCGCCGGACGGCAGAAGGCGAAGAACGAAGCCGCTTGCGAGCGGCGCAGTGCAGCGAAGAGCTCTCCGAATTCGCCGCTAGCTCCACGGTCCTTCTCAGCTGCGAGTAGCAGCGCTCGCAGTACACAGAGCTTCGCAAGGCCCGAAGACCCGGAGGGAAGTATCGCACACGAAAATGTGCCAGGACAGAGACGTGTTCTACGGTGTCCCCTCTCGTCGTGCAGTTTGTGCCTCTGCTGCTTCTGCTGTTAGGAATCGCTCCTTGAAAGGCGAGCGAGAGCGTCCTTCCGGGTGCATTGCACTGAGTCGAGTGCTCGCTCGGGACTTTGCTCTCGGGGCCAAGGCAAGAGGGCGTGCTTCCCCCAGAACCGAGAACACGCTGTTGGGCAGAGCTGCAACTGACCGCTGGAGTTCAGCTCTCGCCGGACGGCAGAAGGCGAAGAACGAAGCCGCTTGCGAGCGGCGCAGTGCAGCGAAGAGCTCTCCGAATTCGCCGCTAGCTCCACGGTCCTTCTCAGCTGCGAGTAGCAGCGCTCGCAGTACACAGAGCTTCGCAAGGCCCGAAGACCCGGAGGGAAGTATCGCACACGCAAATGTGCCAGGACAGAGACGTGTTCTACGGTGTCCCCTCTCGTCGTGCAGTTTGTGCCTCTGCTGCTTCTGCTGTTAGGAATCGCTCCTTGAAAGGCGAGCGAGAGCGTCCTTCCGGGTGCATTGCACTGAGTCGAGTGCTCGCTCGGGACTTTGCTCTCGGGGCCAAGGCAAGAGGGCGTGCTTGCCCGCAGAACCGAGAACACGCTGTTGGGCAGAGCTGCAACTGACCGCTGGAGTTCAGCTCTCGCCGGACGGCAGAAGGCGAAGAACGAAGCCGCTTGCGAGCGGCGCAGTGCAGCGAAGAGCTCTCCGAATTCGCCGCTAGCTCCACGGTCCTTCTCAGCTGCGAGTAGCAGCGCTCGCAGTACACAGAGCTTCGCAAGGCCCGAAGAGCCGGAGGGAAGTATCGCACACGAAAATGTGCCAGGACAGAGACGTGTTCTACGTTGTCCCTTCTCGTCGTGCAGTTTGTGCCTCTGCTGCTTCTGCTGTTAGGAATCGCTCCTTGAAAGGCGAGCGAGAGCGTCCTTCCGGGTGCATTGCACTGAGTCGAGTGCTCGCTCGGGACTTTGCTCTCGGGGCCAAGGCAAGAGGGCGTGCTTGCCCGCAGAACCGAGAACACGCTGTTGGGCAGAGCTGCAACTGACCGCTGGAGTTCAGCTCTCGCCGGACGGCAGAAGGCGAAGAACGAAGCCGCTTGCGAGCGGCGCAGTGCAGCGAAGAGCTCTCCGAATTCGCCGCTAGCTCCACGGTCCTTCTCAGCTGCGAGTAGCAGCGCTCGCAGTACACAGAGCTTCGCAAGGCCCGAAGAGCCGGAGGGAAGTATCGCACACGAAAATGTGCCAGGACAGAGACGTGTTCTACGTTGTCCCCTCTCGTCGTGCAGTTTGTGCCTCTGCTGCTTCTGCTGTTAGGAATCGCTCCTTGAAAGGCGAGCGAGAGCGTCCTTCCGGGTGCATTGCACTGAGTCGAGTGCTCGCTCGGGACTTTGCTCTCGCGGCCAAGGCAAGAGGGCGTGCTTGCCCGCAGAACCGAGAACACGCTGTTGGGCAGAGCTGCAACTGACCGCTGGAGTTCAGCTCTCGCCGGACGGCAGAAGGCGAAGAACGAAGCCGCTTGCGAGCGGCGCAGTGCAGCGAAGAGCTCTCCGAATTCGCCGCTAGCTCCACGGTCCTTCTCAGCTGCGAGTAGCAGCGCTCGCAGTACACAGAGCTTCGCAAGGCCCGAAGAGCCGGAGGGAAGTATCGCACACGAAAATGTGCCAGGACAGAGACGTGTTCTACGTTGTCCCCTCTCGTCGTGCAGTTTGTGCCTCTGCTGCTTCTGCTGTTAGGAATCGCTCCTTGAAAGGCGAGCGAGAGCGTCCTTCCGGGTGCATTGCACTGAGTCGAGTGCTCGCTCGGGACTTTGCTCTCGGGGCCAAGGCAAGAGGGCGTGCTTGCCCGCAGAACCGAGAACACGCTGTTGGGCAGAGCTGCAACTGACCGCTGGAGTTCAGCTCTCGCCGGACGGCAGAAGGCGAAGAACGAAGCCGCTTGCGAGCGGCGCAGTGCAGCGAAGAGCTCTCCGAATTCGCCGCTAGCTCCACGGTCCTTCTCAGCTGCGAGTAGCAGCGCTCGCAGTACACAGAGCTTCGCAAGGCCCGAAGAGCCGGAGGGAAGTATCGCACACGAAAATGTGCCAGGACAGAGACGTGTTCTACGTTGTCCCTTCTCGTCGTGCAGTTTGTGCCTCTGCTGCTTCTGCTGTTAGGAATCGCTCCTTGAAAGGCGAGCGAGAGCGTCCTTCCGGGTGCATTGCACTGAGTCGAGTGCTCGCTCGGGACTTTGCTCTCGGGGCCAAGGCAAGAGGGCGTGCTTGCCCGCAGAACCGAGAACACGCTGTTGGGCAGAGCTGCAACTGACCGCTGGAGTTCAGCTCTCGCCGGACGGCAGAAGGCGAAGAACGAAGCCGCTTGCGAGCGGCGCAGTGCAGCGAAGAGCTCTCCGAATTCGCCGCTAGCTCCACGGTCCTTCTCAGCTGCGAGTAGCAGCGCTCGCAGTACACAGAGCTTCGCAAGGCCCGAAGAGCCGGAGGGAAGTATCGCACACGAAAATGTGCCAGGACAGAGACGTGTTCTACGTTGTCCCTTCTCGTCGTGCAGTTTGTGCCTCTGCTGCTTCTGCTGTTAGGAATCGCTCCTTGAAAGGCGAGCGAGAGCGTCCTTCCGGGTGCATTGCACTGAGTCGAGTGCTCGCTCGGGACTTTGCTCTCGGGGCCAAGGCAAGAGGGCGTGCTTGCCCGCAGAACCGAGAACACGCTGTTGGGCAGAGCTGCAACTGACCGCTGGAGTTCAGCTCTCGCCGGACGGCAGAAGGCGAAGAACGAAGCCGCTTGCGAGCGGCGCAGTGCAGCGAAGAGCTCTCCGAATTCGCCGCTAGCTCCACGGTCCTTCTCAGCTGCGAGTAGCAGCGCTCGCAGTACACAGAGCTTCGCAAGGCCCGAAGAGCCGGAGGGAAGTATCGCACACGCAAATGTGCCAGGACAGAGACGTGTTCTACGGTGTCCCCTCTCGTCGTGCAGTTTGTGCCTCTGCTGCTTCTGCTGA
>NW_028276285.1:0-26992 GCF_052056855.1 Sturnus vulgaris
TGGAGCGATTCCTAACAGCAGAAGCAGCAGAGGCACAAACTGCACGACGAGAGGGGACACCGTAGAACACGTCTCTGTCCTGGCACATTTGCGTGTGCGATACTTCCCTCCGGCTCTTCGGGCCTTGCGAAGCTCTGCGTACTGCGAGAGCAGCTACTCGCAGCTGAGAAGGACCGTGGAGCTAGCGGCGAATTCGGAGAGCTCTTCGCTGCACTGCGCCGCTCGCAAGCGCCTTCGTTCTTCGCCTTCTGCCGTCCGGCGAGAGCTGAACTCAGCGGTCAGTTGCAGCTCTGCCCAACAGCGTGTTCTCGGTTCTGCGGGCAAGCACGCCCTCTTGCCTTGGCCCCGAGAGCAAAGTCCCGAGCGAGCACTCGACTCAGTGCAATGCACCCGGAAGGACGCTCTCGCTCGCCTTTCAAGGAGCGATTCCTAACAGCAGAAGCAGCAGAGGCACAAACTGCACGACGAGAGGGGACAACGTAGAACACGTCTCTGTCCTGGCACATTTGCGTGTGCGATACTTCCCTCCGGCTCTTCGGGCCTTGCGAAGCTCTGTGTACTGCGAGCGCTGCTACTCGCAGCTGAGAAGGACCGTGGAGCTAGCGGCGAATTCGGAGAGCTCTTCGCTGCACTGCGCCGCTCGCAAGCGGCTTCGTTCTTCGCCTTCTGCCGTCCGGCGAGAGCTGAACTCCAGCGGTCAGTTGCAGCTCTGCCCAACAGCGTGTTCTCGGTTCTGCGGGCAAGCACGCCCTCTTGCCTTGGCCGCGAGAGCAAAGTCCCGAGCGAGCACTCGACTCAGTGCAATGCACCCGGAAGGACGCTCTCGCTCGCCTTTCAAGGAGCGATTCCTAACAGCAGAAGCAGCAGAGGCACAAACTGCACGACGAGAAGGGACACCGTAGAACACGTCTCTGTCCTGGCACATTTTCGTGTGCGATACTTCCCTCCGGCTCTTCGGGCCTTGCGAAGCTCTGTGTACTGCGAGCGCTGCTACTCGCAGCTGAGAAGGACCGTGGAGCTAGCGGCGAATTCGGAGAGCTCTTCGCTGCACTGCGCCGCTCGCAAGCGCCTTCGTTCTTCGCCTTCTGCCGTCCGGCGAGAGCTGAACTCCAGCGGTCAGTTGCAGCTCTGCCCAACAGCGTGTTCTCGGTTCTGGGGGAAGCACGCCCTCTTGCCTTGGCCCCGAGAGCAAAGTCCCGAGCGAGCACTCGACTCAGTGCAATGCACCCGGAAGGACGCTCTCGCTCGCCTTTCAAGGAGCGATTCCTAACAGCAGAAGCAGCAGAGGCACAAACTGCACGACGAGAGGGGACAACGTAGAACACGTCTCTGTCCTGGCACATTTGCGTGTGCGATACTTCCCTCCGGCTCTTCGGGCCTTGCGAAGCTCTGTGTACTGCGAGCGCTGCTACTAGCAGCTGAGAAGGACCGTGGAGCTAGCGGCGAATTCGGAGAGCTCTTCGCTGCACTGCGCCGCTCGCAAGCGGCTTCGTTCTTCCCCTTCTGCCGTCCGGCGAGAGCTGAACTCCAGCGGTCAGTTGCAGCTCTGCCCAACAGCGTGTTCTCGGTTCTGCGGGCAAGCACGCCCTCTTGCCTTGGCCCGAGAGCAAAGTCCAGAGCGAGCACTCGACTCAGTGCAATGCACCCGAAGGACGCTCTCGCTCGCCTTTCAAGGAGCGATTCCTAACAGCAGAAGCAGCAGAGGCACAAACTGCACGACGAGAGGGGACAACGTAGAACACGTCTCTGTCCTGGCACATTTGCGTGTGCGATACTTCCCTCCGGCTCTTCGGGCCTTGCGAAGCTCTGCGTACTGCGAGAGCAGCTACTCGCAGCTGAGAAGGACCGTGGAGCTAGCGGCGAATTCGGAGAGCTCTTCGCTGCACTGCGCCGCTCGCAAGCGCCTTCGTTCTTCGCCTTCTGCCGTCCGGCGAAGGCTGAACTCCAGCGGTCAGTTGCAGCTCTGCCCAACAGCGTGTTCTCGGTTCTGCGGGCAAGCACGCCCTCTTGCCTTGGCCGCGAGAGCAAAGTCCCGAGCGAGCACTCGACTCAGTGCAATGCACCCGGAAGGACGCTCTCGCTCGCCTTTCAAGGAGCGATTCCTAACAGCAGAAGCAGCAGAGGCACAAACTGCACGACGAGAGGGGACACCGTAGAACACGTCTCTGTCCTGGCACATTTGCGTGTGCGATACTTCCCTCCGGCTCTTCGGGCCTTGCGAAGCTCTGCGTACTGCGAGCGCTGCTACTCGCAGCTGAGAAGGACCGTGGAGCTAGCGGCGAATTCGGAGAGCTCTTCGCTGCACTGCGCCGCTCGCAAGCGGCTTCGTTCTTCGCCTTCTGCCGTCCGGCGAGAGCTGAACTCCAGCGGTCAGTTGCAGCTCTGCCCAACAGCGTGTTCTCGGTTCTGCGGGCAAGCACGCCCTCTTGCCTTGGCCCCGAGAGCAAAGTCCCGAGCGAGCACTCGACTCAGTGCAATGCACCCGGAAGGACGCTCTCGCTCGCCTTTCAAGGAGCGATTCCTAACAGCAGAAGCAGCAGAGGCACAAACTGCACGACGAGAGGGGACACCGTAGAACACGTCTCTGTCCTGGCACATTTGCGTGTGCGATACTTCCCTCCGGCTCTTCGGGCCTTGCGAAGCTCTGCGTACTGCGAGAGCAGCTACTCGCAGCTGAGAAGGACCGTGGAGCTAGCGGCGAATTCGGAGAGCTCTTCGCTGCACTGCGCCGCTCGCAAGCGCCTTCGTTCTTCGCCTTCTGCCGTCCGGCGAGAGCTGAACTCCAGCGGTCAGTTGCAGCTCTGCCCAACAGCGTGTTCTCGGTTCTGCGGGCAAGCACGCCCTCTTGCCTTGGCCCCGAGAGCAAAGTCCCGAGCGAGCACTCGACTCAGTGCAATGCACCCGGAAGGACGCTCTCGCTCGCCTTTCAAGGAGCGATTCCTAACAGCAGAAGCAGCAGAGGCACAAACTGCACGACGAGAGGGGACAACGTAGAACACGTCTCTGTCCTGGCACATTTGCGTGTGCGATACTTCCCTCCGGCTCTTCGGGCCTTGCGAAGCTCTGCGTACTGCGAGCGCTGCTACTCGCAGCTGAGAAGGACCGTGGAGCTAGCGGCGAATTCGGAGAGCTCTTCGCTGCACTGCGCCGCTCGCAAGCGCCTGCGTTCTTCGCCTTCTGCCGTCCGGCGAGAGCTGAACTCCAGCGGTCAGTTGCAGCTCTGCCAACAGCGTGTTCTCGGTTCTGCGGGCAAGCACGCCCTCTTGCCTTGGCCCCGAGAGCAAAGTCCCGAGCGAGCACTCGACTCAGTGCAATGCACCCGGAAGGACGCTCTCGCTCGCCTTTCAAGGAGCGATTCCTAACAGCAGAAGCAGCAGAGGCACAAACTGCACGACGAGAGGGGACACCGTAGAACACGTCTCTGTCCTGGCACATTTGCGTGTGCGATACTTCCCTCCGGCTCTTCGGGCCTTGCGAAGCTCTGCGTACTGCGAGAGCAGCTACTCGCAGCTGAGAAGGACCGTGGAGCTAGCGGCGAATTCGGAGAGCTCTTCGCTGCACTGCGCCGCTCGCAAGCGCCTTCGTTCTTCGCCTTCTGCCGTCCGGCGAGAGCTGAACTCCAGCGGTCAGTTGCAGCTCTGCCCAACAGCGTGTTCTCGGTTCTGCGGGCAAGCACGCCCTCTTGCCTTGGCCCCGAGAGCAAAGTCCCGAGCGAGCACTCGACTCAGTGCAATGCACCCGGAAGGACGCTCTCGCTCGCCTTTCAAGGAGCGATTCCTAACAGCAGAAGCAGCAGAGGCACAAACTGCACGACGAGAGGGGACAACGTAGAACACGTCTCTGTCCTGGCACATTTGCGTGTGCGATACTTCCCTCCGGCTCTTCGGGCCTTGCGAAGCTCTGCGTACTGCGAGCGCTGCTACTCGCAGCTGAGAAGGACCGTGGAGCTAGCGGCGAATTCGGAGAGCTCTTCGCTGCACTGCGCCGCTCGCAAGCGCCTGCGTTCTTCGCCTTCTGCCGTCCGGCGAGAGCTGAACTCCAGCGGTCAGTTGCAGCTCTGCCCAACAGCGTGTTCTCGGTTCTGCGGGCAAGCACGCCCTCTTGCCTTGGCCGCGAGAGCAAAGTCCCGAGCGAGCACTCGACTCAGTGCAATGCACCCGGAAGGACGCTCTCGCTCGCCTTTCAAGGAGCGATTCCTAACAGCAGAAGCAGCAGAGGCACAAACTGCACGACGAGAGGGGACAACGTAGAACACGTCTCTGTCCTGGCACATTTGCGTGTGCGATACTTCCCTCCGGCTCTTCGGGCCTTGCGAAGCTCTGTGTACTGCGAGCGCTGCTACTCGCAGCTGAGAAGGACCGTGGAGCTAGCGGCGAATTCGGAGAGCTCTTCGCTGCACTGCGCCGCTCGCAAGCGCCTTCGTTCTTCGCCTTCTGCCGTCCGGCGAGAGCTGAACTCCAGCGGTCAGTTGCAGCTCTGCCCAACAGCGTGTTCTCGGTTCTGCGGGCAAGCACGCCCTCTTGCCTTGGCCGCGAGAGCAAAGTCCCGAGCGAGCACTCGACTCAGTGCAATGCACCCGGAAGGACGCTCTCGCTCGCCTTTCAAGGAGCGATTCCTAACAGCAGAAGCAGCAGAGGCACAAACTGCACGACGAGAGGGGACAACGTAGAACACGTCTCTGTCCTGGCACATTTGCGTGTGCGATACTTCCCTCCGGCTCTTCGGGCCTTGCGAAGCTCTGTGTACTGCGAGCGCTGCTACTCGCAGCTGAGAAGGACCGTGGAGCTAGCGGCGAATTCGGAGAGCTCTTCGCTGCACTGCGCCGCTCGCAAGCGGCTTCGTTCTTCGCCTTCTGCCGTCCGGCGAGAGCTGAACTCCAGCGGTCAGTTGCAGCTCTGCCCAACAGCGTGTTCTCGGTTCTGCGGGCAAGCACGCCCTCTTGCCTTGGACCCGAGAGCAAAGTCCCGAGCGAGCACTCGACTCAGTGCAATGCACCCGGAAGGACGCTCTCGCTCGCCTTTCAAGGAGCGATTCCTAACAGCAGAAGCAGCAGGGGCACAAACTGCACGACGAGAGGGGACAACGTAGAACACGTCTCTGTCCTGGCACATTTGCGTGTGCGATACTTCCCTCCGGCTCTTCGGGCCTTGCGAAGCTCTGCGTACTGCGAGCGCTGCTACTCGCAGCTGAGAAGGACCGTGGAGCTAGCGGCGAATTCGGAGAGCTCTTCGCTGCACTGCGCCGCTCGCAAGCGGCTTCGTTCTTCGCCTTCTGCCGTCCGGCGAGAGCTGAACTCCAGCGGTCAGTTGCAGCTCTGCCCAACAGCGTGTTCTCGGTTCTGCGGGCAAGCACGGCCTCTTGCCTTGGCCGCGAGAGCAAAGTCCCGAGCGAGCACTCGACTCAGTGCAATGCACCCGGAAGGACGCTCTCGCTCGCCTTTCAAGGAGCGATTCCTAACAGCAGAAGCAGCAGAGGCACAAACTGCACGACGAGAGGGGACACCGTAGAACACGTCTCTGTCCTGGCACATTTGCGTGTGCGATACTTCCCTCCGGCTCTTCGGGCCTTGCGAAGCTCTGCGTACTGCGAGCGCTGCTACTCGCAGCTGAGAAGGACCGTGGAGCTAGCGGCGAATTCGGAGAGCTCTTCGCTGCACTGCGCCGCTCGCAAGCGCCTTCGTTCTTCGCCTTCTGCCGTCCGGCGAGAGCTGAACTCCAGCGGTCAGTTGCAGCTCTGCCCAACAGCGTGTTCTCGGTTCTGCGGGCAAGCACGCCTCTTGCCTTGGCCGCGAGAGCAAAGTCCCGAGCGAGCACTCGACTCAGTGCAATGCACCCGGAAGGACGCTCTCGCTCGCCTTTCAAGGAGCGATTCCTAACAGCAGAAGCAGCAGAGGCACAAACTGCACGACGAGAGGGGACAACGTAGAACACGTCTCTGTCCTGGCACATTTGCGTGTGCGATACTTCCCTCCGGCTCTTCGGGCCTTGCGAAGCTCTGTGTACTGCGAGCGCTGCTACTCGCAGCTGAGAAGGACCGTGGAGCTAGCGGCGAATTCGGAGAGCTCTTCGCTGCACTGCGCCGCTCGCAAGCGCCTTCGTTCTTCGCCTTCTGCCGTCCGGCGAGAGCTGAACTCCAGCGGTCAGTTGCAGCTCTGCCCAACAGCGTGTTCTCGGTTCTGCGGGCAAGCACGCCCTCTTGCCTTGGCCGCGAGAGCAAAGTCCCGAGCGAGCACTCGACTCAGTGCAATGCACCCGGAAGGACGCTCTCGCTCGCCTTTCAAGGAGCGATTCCTAACAGCAGAAGCAGCAGAGGCACAAACTGCACGACGAGAAGGGACACCGTAGAACACGTCTCTGTCCTGGCACATTTTCGTGTGCGATACTTCCCTCCGGCTCTTCGGGCCTTGCGAAGCTCTGCGTACTGCGAGCGCTGCTACTCGCAGCTGAGAAGGACCGTGGAGCTAGCGGCGAATTCGGAGAGCTCTTCGCTGCACTGCGCCGCTCGCAAGCGCCTTCGTTCTTCGCCTTCTGCCGTCCGGCGAGAGCTGAACTCCAGCGGTCAGTTGCAGCTCTGCCCAACAGCGTGTTCTCGGTTCTGCGGGCAAGCACGCCCTCTTGCCTTGGACCCGAGAGCAAAGTCCCGAGCGAGCACTCGACTCAGTGCAATGCACCCGGAAGGACGCTCTCGCTCGCCTTTCAAGGAGCGATTCCTAACAGCAGAAGCAGCAGGGGCACAAACTGCACGACGAGAGGGGACAACGTAGAACACGTCTCTGTCCTGGCACATTTGCGTGTGCGATACTTCCCTCCGGCTCTTCGGGCCTTGCGAAGCTCTGCGTACTGCGAGCGCTGCTACTCGCAGCTGAGAAGGACCGTGGAGCTAGCGGCGAATTCGGAGAGCTCTTCGCTGCACTGCGCCGCTCGCAAGCGGCTTCGTTCTTCGCCTTCTGCCGTCCGGCGAGAGCTGAACTCCAGCGGTCAGTTGCAGCTCTGCCCAACAGCGTGTTCTCGGTTCTGCGGGCAAGCACGGCCTCTTGCCTTGGCCGCGAGAGCAAAGTCCCGAGCGAGCACTCGACTCAGTGCAATGCACCCGGAAGGACGCTCTCGCTCGCCTTTCAAGGAGCGATTCCTAACAGCAGAAGCAGCAGAGGCACAAACTGCACGACGAGAGGGGACACCGTAGAACACGTCTCTGTCCTGGCACATTTGCGTGTGCGATACTTCCCTCCGGCTCTTCGGGCCTTGCGAAGCTCTGCGTACTGCGAGCGCTGCTACTCGCAGCTGAGAAGGACCGTGGAGCTAGCGGCGAATTCGGAGAGCTCTTCGCTGCACTGCGCCGCTCGCAAGCGGCTTCGTTCTTCGCCTTCTGCCGTCCGGCGAGAGCTGAACTCCAGCGGTCAGTTGCAGCTCTGCCCAACAGCGTGTTCTCGGTTCTGCGGGCAAGCACGCCCTCTTGCCTTGGCCCGAGAGCAAAGTCCCGAGCGAGCACTCGACTCAGTGCAATGCACCCGGAAGGACGCTCTCGCTCGCCTTTCAAGGAGCGATTCCTAACAGCAGAAGCAGCAGAGGCACAAACTGCACGACGAGAGGGGACACCGTAGAACACGTCTCTGTCCTGGCACATTTGCGTGTGCGATACTTCCCTCCGGCTCTTCGGGCCTTGCGAAGCTCTGCGTACTGCGAGAGCAGCTACTCGCAGCTGAGAAGGACCGTGGAGCTAGCGGCGAATTCGGAGAGCTCTTCGCTGCACTGCGCCGCTCGCAAGCGCCTTCGTTCTTCGCCTTCTGCCGTCCGGCGAGAGCTGAACTCCAGCGGTCAGTTGCAGCTCTGCCCAACAGCGTGTTCTCGGTTCTGCGGGCAAGCACGCCCTCTTGCCTTGGCCCCGAGAGCAAAGTCCCGAGCGAGCACTCGACTCAGTGCAATGCACCCGGAAGGACGCTCTCGCTCGCCTTTCAAGGAGCGATTCCTAACAGCAGAAGCAGCAGAGGCACAAACTGCACGACGAGAGGGGACAACGTAGAACACGTCTCTGTCCTGGCACATTTGCGTGTGCGATACTTCCCTCCGGCTCTTCGGGCCTTGCGAAGCTCTGCGTACTGCGAGCGCTGCTACTCGCAGCTGAGAAGGACCGTGGAGCTAGCGGCGAATTCGGAGAGCTCTTCGCTGCACTGCGCCGCTCGCAAGCGGCTTCGTTCTTCGCCTTCTGCCGTCCGGCGAGAGCTGAACTCCAGCGGTCAGTTGCAGCTCTGCCCAACAGCGTGTTCTCGGTTCTGCGGGCAAGCACGCCCTCTTGCCTTGGCCGCGAGAGCAAAGTCCCGAGCGAGCACTCGACTCAGTGCAATGCACCCGGAAGGACGCTCTCGCTCGCCTTTCAAGGAGCGATTCCTAACAGCAGAAGCAGCAGAGGCACAAACTGCACGACGAGAGGGGACAACGTAGAACACGTCTCTGTCCTGGCACATTTGCGTGTGCGATACTTCCCTCCGGGTCTTCGGGCCTTGCGAAGCTCTGTGTACTGCGAGCGCTGCTACTCGCAGCTGAGAAGGACCGTGGAGCTAGCGGCGAATTCGGAGAGCTCTTCGCTGCACTGCGCCGCTCGCAAGCGCCTTCGTTCTTCGCCTTCTGCCGTCCGGCGAGAGCTGAACTCCAGCGGTCAGTTGCAGCTCTGCCCAACAGCGTGTTCTCGGTTCTGCGGGCAAGCACGCCCTCTTGCCTTGGCCCCGAGAGCAAAGTCCCGAGCGAGCACTCGACTCAGTGCAATGCACCCGGAAAGACGCTCTCGCTCGCCTTTCAAGGAGCGATTCCTAACAGCAGAAGCAGCAGAGGCACAAACTGCACGACGAGAGGGGACACCGTAGAACACGTCTCTGTCCTGGCACATTTGCGTGTGCGATACTTCCCTCCGGCTCTTCGGGCCTTGCGAAGCTCTGTGTACTGCGAGCGCTGCTACTCGCAGCTGAGAAGGACCGTGGAGCTAGCGGCGAATTCGGAGAGCTCTTCGCTGCACTGCGCCGCTCGCAAGCGCCTTCGTTCTTCGCCTTCTGCCGTCCGGCGAGAGCTGAACTCCAGCGGTCAGTTGCAGCTCTGCCCAACAGCGTGTTCTCGGTTCTGCGGGCAAGCACGCCCTCTTGCCTTGGCCCCGAGAGCAAAGTCCCGAGCGAGCACTCGACTCAGTGCAATGCACCCGGAAGGACGCTCTCGCTCGCCTTTCAAGGAGCGATTCCTAACAGCAGAAGCAGCAGAGGCACAAACTGCACGACGAGAGGGGACAACGTAGAACACGTCTCTGTCCTGGCACATTTGCGTGTGCGATACTTCCCTCCGGCTCTTCGGGCCTTGCGAAGCTCTGCGTACTGCGAGAGCAGCTACTCGCAGCTGAGAAGGACCGTGGAGCTAGCGGCGAATTCGGAGAGCTCTTCGCTGCACTGCGCCGCTCGCAAGCGCCTTCGTTCTTCGCCTTCTGCCGTCCGGCGAAGGCTGAACTCCAGCGGTCAGTTGCAGCTCTGCCCAACAGCGTGTTCTCGGTTCTGCGGGCAAGCACGCCCTCTTGCCTTGGCCGCGAGAGCAAAGTCCCGAGCGAGCACTCGACTCAGTGCAATGCACCCGGAAGGACGCTCTCGCTCGCCTTTCAAGGAGCGATTCCTAACAGCAGAAGCAGCAGAGGCACAAACTGCACGACGAGAGGGGACACCGTAGAACACGTCTCTGTCCTGGCACATTTGCGTGTGCGATACTTCCCTCCGGCTCTTCGGGCCTTGCGAAGCTCTGCGTACTGCGAGAGCAGCTACTCGCAGCTGAGAAGGACCGTGGAGCTAGCGGCGAATTCGGAGAGCTCTTCGCTGCACTGCGCCGCTCGCAAGCGCCTTCGTTCTTCGCCTTCTGCCGTCCGGCGAAGGCTGAACTCCAGCGGTCAGTTGCAGCTCTGCCCAACAGCGTGTTCTCGGTTCTGCGGGCAAGCACGCCCTCTTGCCTTGGCCGCGAGAGCAAAGTCCCGAGCGAGCACTCGACTCAGTGCAATGCACCCGGAAGGACGCTCTCGCTCGCCTTTCAAGGAGCGATTCCTAACAGCAGAAGCAGCAGAGGCACAAACTGCACGACGAGAGGGGACACCGTAGAACACGTCTCTGTCCTGGCACATTTGCGTGTGCGATACTTCCCTCCGGCTCTTCGGGCCTTGCGAAGCTCTGCGTACTGCGAGCGCTGCTACTCGCAGCTGAGAAGGACCGTGGAGCTAGCGGCGAATTCGGAGAGCTCTTCGCTGCACTGCGCCGCTCGCAAGCGGCTTCGTTCTTCGCCTTCTGCCGTCCGGCGAGAGCTGAACTCCAGCGGTCAGTTGCAGCTCTGCCCAACAGCGTGTTCTCGGTTCTGCGGGCAAGCACGCCCTCTTGCCTTGGCCCGAGAGCAAAGTCCCGAGCGAGCACTCGACTCAGTGCAATGCACCCGGAAGGACGCTCTCGCTCGCCTTTCAAGGAGCGATTCCTAACAGCAGAAGCAGCAGAGGCACAAACTGCACGACGAGAGGGGACACCGTAGAACACGTCTCTGTCCTGGCACATTTGCGTGTGCGATACTTCCCTCCGGCTCTTCGGGCCTTGCGAAGCTCTGCGTACTGCGAGAGCAGCTACTCGCAGCTGAGAAGGACCGTGGAGCTAGCGGCGAATTCGGAGAGCTCTTCGCTGCACTGCGCCGCTCGCAAGCGCCTTCGTTCTTCGCCTTCTGCCGTCCGGCGAGAGCTGAACTCCAGCGGTCAGTTGCAGCTCTGCCCAACAGCGTGTTCTCGGTTCTGCGGGCAAGCACGCCCTCTTGCCTTGGCCCCGAGAGCAAAGTCCCGAGCGAGCACTCGACTCAGTGCAATGCACCCGGAAGGACGCTCTCGCTCGCCTTTCAAGGAGCGATTCCTAACAGCAGAAGCAGCAGAGGCACAAACTGCACGACGAGAGGGGACAACGTAGAACACGTCTCTGTCCTGGCACATTTGCGTGTGCGATACTTCCCTCCGGCTCTTCGGGCCTTGCGAAGCTCTGTGTACTGCGAGCGCTGCTACTCGCAGCTGAGAAGGACCGTGGAGCTAGCGGCGAATTCGGAGAGCTCTTCGCTGCACTGCGCCGCTCGCAAGCGGCTTCGTTCTTCGCCTTCTGCCGTCCGGCGAGAGCTGAACTCCAGCGGTCAGTTGCAGCTCTGCCCAACAGCGTGTTCTCGGTTCTGCGGGCAAGCACGCCCTCTTGCCTTGGCCGCGAGAGCAAAGTCCCGAGCGAGCACTCGACTCAGTGCAATGCACCCGGAAGGACGCTCTCGCTCGCCTTTCAAGGAGCGATTCCTAACAGCAGAAGCAGCAGAGGCACAAACTGCACGACGAGAAGGGACACCGTAGAACACGTCTCTGTCCTGGCACATTTTCGTGTGCGATACTTCCCTCCGGCTCTTCGGGCCTTGCGAAGCTCTGTGTACTGCGAGCGCTGCTACTCGCAGCTGAGAAGGACCGTGGAGCTAGCGGCGAATTCGGAGAGCTCTTCGCTGCACTGCGCCGCTCGCAAGCGCCTTCGTTCTTCGCCTTCTGCCGTCCGGCGAGAGCTGAACTCCAGCGGTCAGTTGCAGCTCTGCCCAACAGCGTGTTCTCGGTTCTGGGGGAAGCACGCCCTCTTGCCTTGGCCCCGAGAGCAAAGTCCCGAGCGAGCACTCGACTCAGTGCAATGCACCCGGAAGGACGCTCTCGCTCGCCTTTCAAGGAGCGATTCCTAACAGCAGAAGCAGCAGAGGCACAAACTGCACGACGAGAGGGGACAACGTAGAACACGTCTCTGTCCTGGCACATTTGCGTGTGCGATACTTCCCTCCGGCTCTTCGGGCCTTGCGAAGCTCTGTGTACTGCGAGCGCTGCTACTAGCAGCTGAGAAGGACCGTGGAGCTAGCGGCGAATTCGGAGAGCTCTTCGCTGCACTGCGCCGCTCGCAAGCGGCTTCGTTCTTCCCCTTCTGCCGTCCGGCGAGAGCTGAACTCCAGCGGTCAGTTGCAGCTCTGCCCAACAGCGTGTTCTCGGTTCTGCGGGCAAGCACGCCCTCTTGCCTTGGCCCCGAGAGCAAAGTCCAGAGCGAGCACTCGACTCAGTGCAATGCACCCGGAAGGACGCTCTCGCTCGCCTTTCAAGGAGCGATTCCTAACAGCAGAAGCAGCAGAGGCACAAACTGCACGACGAGAGGGGACAACGTAGAACACGTCTCTGTCCTGGCACATTTGCGTGTGCGATACTTCCCTCCGGCTCTTCGGGCCTTGCGAAGCTCTGCGTACTGCGAGAGCAGCTACTCGCAGCTGAGAAGGACCGTGGAGCTAGCGGCGAATTCGGAGAGCTCTTCGCTGCACTGCGCCGCTCGCAAGCGCCTTCGTTCTTCGCCTTCTGCCGTCCGGCGAAGGCTGAACTCCAGCGGTCAGTTGCAGCTCTGCCCAACAGCGTGTTCTCGGTTCTGCGGGCAAGCACGCCCTCTTGCCTTGGCCGCGAGAGCAAAGTCCCGAGCGAGCACTCGACTCAGTGCAATGCACCCGGAAGGACGCTCTCGCTCGCCTTTCAAGGAGCGATTCCTAACAGCAGAAGCAGCAGAGGCACAAACTGCACGACGAGAGGGGACACCGTAGAACACGTCTCTGTCCTGGCACATTTGCGTGTGCGATACTTCCCTCCGGCTCTTCGGGCCTTGCGAAGCTCTGCGTACTGCGAGCGCTGCTACTCGCAGCTGAGAAGGACCGTGGAGCTAGCGGCGAATTCGGAGAGCTCTTCGCTGCACTGCGCCGCTCGCAAGCGGCTTCGTTCTTCGCCTTCTGCCGTCCGGCGAGAGCTGAACTCCAGCGGTCAGTTGCAGCTCTGCCCAACAGCGTGTTCTCGGTTCTGCGGGCAAGCACGCCCTCTTGCCTTGGCCCCGAGAGCAAAGTCCCGAGCGAGCACTCGACTCAGTGCAATGCACCCGGAAGGACGCTCTCGCTCGCCTTTCAAGGAGCGATTCCTAACAGCAGAAGCAGCAGAGGCACAAACTGCACGACGAGAGGGGACACCGTAGAACACGTCTCTGTCCTGGCACATTTGCGTGTGCGATACTTCCCTCCGGCTCTTCGGGCCTTGCGAAGCTCTGCGTACTGCGAGAGCAGCTACTCGCAGCTGAGAAGGACCGTGGAGCTAGCGGCGAATTCGGAGAGCTCTTCGCTGCACTGCGCCGCTCGCAAGCGCCTTCGTTCTTCGCCTTCTGCCGTCCGGCGAGAGCTGAACTCCAGCGGTCAGTTGCAGCTCTGCCCAACAGCGTGTTCTCGGTTCTGCGGGCAAGCACGCCCTCTTGCCTTGGCCCCGAGAGCAAAGTCCCGAGCGAGCACTCGACTCAGTGCAATGCACCCGGAAGGACGCTCTCGCTCGCCTTTCAAGGAGCGATTCCTAACAGCAGAAGCAGCAGAGGCACAAACTGCACGACGAGAGGGGACAACGTAGAACACGTCTCTGTCCTGGCACATTTGCGTGTGCGATACTTCCCTCCGGCTCTTCGGGCCTTGCGAAGCTCTGCGTACTGCGAGCGCTGCTACTCGCAGCTGAGAAGGACCGTGGAGCTAGCGGCGAATTCGGAGAGCTCTTCGCTGCACTGCGCCGCTCGCAAGCGCCTGCGTTCTTCGCCTTCTGCCGTCCGGCGAGAGCTGAACTCCAGCGGTCAGTTGCAGCTCTGCCCAACAGCGTGTTCTCGGTTCTGCGGGCAAGCACGCCCTCTTGCCTTGGCCCCGAGAGCAAAGTCCCGAGCGAGCACTCGACTCAGTGCAATGCACCCGGAAGGACGCTCTCGCTCGCCTTTCAAGGAGCGATTCCTAACAGCAGAAGCAGCAGAGGCACAAACTGCACGACGAGAGGGGACACCGTAGAACACGTCTCTGTCCTGGCACATTTGCGTGTGCGATACTTCCCTCCGGCTCTTCGGGCCTTGCGAAGCTCTGCGTACTGCGAGAGCAGCTACTCGCAGCTGAGAAGGACCGTGGAGCTAGCGGCGAATTCGGAGAGCTCTTCGCTGCACTGCGCCGCTCGCAAGCGCCTTCGTTCTTCGCCTTCTGCCGTCCGGCGAGAGCTGAACTCCAGCGGTCAGTTGCAGCTCTGCCCAACAGCGTGTTCTCGGTTCTGCGGGCAAGCACGCCCTCTTGCCTTGGCCCCGAGAGCAAAGTCCCGAGCGAGCACTCGACTCAGTGCAATGCACCCGGAAGGACGCTCTCGCTCGCCTTTCAAGGAGCGATTCCTAACAGCAGAAGCAGCAGAGGCACAAACTGCACGACGAGAGGGGACAACGTAGAACACGTCTCTGTCCTGGCACATTTGCGTGTGCGATACTTCCCTCCGGCTCTTCGGGCCTTGCGAAGCTCTGCGTACTGCGAGCGCTGCTACTCGCAGCTGAGAAGGACCGTGGAGCTAGCGGCGAATTCGGAGAGCTCTTCGCTGCACTGCGCCGCTCGCAAGCGCCTGCGTTCTTCGCCTTCTGCCGTCCGGCGAGAGCTGAACTCCAGCGGTCAGTTGCAGCTCTGCCCAACAGCGTGTTCTCGGTTCTGCGGGCAAGCACGCCCTCTTGCCTTGGCCGCGAGAGCAAAGTCCCGAGCGAGCACTCGACTCAGTGCAATGCACCCGGAAGGACGCTCTCGCTCGCCTTTCAAGGAGCGATTCCTAACAGCAGAAGCAGCAGAGGCACAAACTGCACGACGAGAGGGGACAACGTAGAACACGTCTCTGTCCTGGCACATTTGCGTGTGCGATACTTCCCTCCGGCTCTTCGGGCCTTGCGAAGCTCTGTGTACTGCGAGCGCTGCTACTCGCAGCTGAGAAGGACCGTGGAGCTAGCGGCGAATTCGGAGAGCTCTTCGCTGCACTGCGCCGCTCGCAAGCGCCTTCGTTCTTCGCCTTCTGCCGTCCGGCGAGAGCTGAACTCCAGCGGTCAGTTGCAGCTCTGCCCAACAGCGTGTTCTCGGTTCTGCGGGCAAGCACGCCCTCTTGCCTTGGCCGCGAGAGCAAAGTCCCGAGCGAGCACTCGACTCAGTGCAATGCACCCGGAAGGACGCTCTCGCTCGCCTTTCAAGGAGCGATTCCTAACAGCAGAAGCAGCAGAGGCACAAACTGCACGACGAGAGGGGACAACGTAGAACACGTCTCTGTCCTGGCACATTTGCGTGTGCGATACTTCCCTCCGGCTCTTCGGGCCTTGCGAAGCTCTGTGTACTGCGAGCGCTGCTACTCGCAGCTGAGAAGGACCGTGGAGCTAGCGGCGAATTCGGAGAGCTCTTCGCTGCACTGCGCCGCTCGCAAGCGGCTTCGTTCTTCGCCTTCTGCCGTCCGGCGAGAGCTGAACTCCAGCGGTCAGTTGCAGCTCTGCCCAACAGCGTGTTCTCGGTTCTGCGGGCAAGCACGCCCTCTTGCCTTGGACCCGAGAGCAAAGTCCCGAGCGAGCACTCGACTCAGTGCAATGCACCCGGAAGGACGCTCTCGCTCGCCTTTCAAGGAGCGATTCCTAACAGCAGAAGCAGCAGGGGCACAAACTGCACGACGAGAGGGGACAACGTAGAACACGTCTCTGTCCTGGCACATTTGCGTGTGCGATACTTCCCTCCGGCTCTTCGGGCCTTGCGAAGCTCTGCGTACTGCGAGCGCTGCTACTCGCAGCTGAGAAGGACCGTGGAGCTAGCGGCGAATTCGGAGAGCTCTTCGCTGCACTGCGCCGCTCGCAAGCGGCTTCGTTCTTCGCCTTCTGCCGTCCGGCGAGAGCTGAACTCCAGCGGTCAGTTGCAGCTCTGCCCAACAGCGTGTTCTCGGTTCTGCGGGCAAGCACGGCCTCTTGCCTTGGCCGCGAGAGCAAAGTCCCGAGCGAGCACTCGACTCAGTGCAATGCACCCGGAAGGACGCTCTCGCTCGCCTTTCAAGGAGCGATTCCTAACAGCAGAAGCAGCAGAGGCACAAACTGCACGACGAGAGGGGACACCGTAGAACACGTCTCTGTCCTGGCACATTTGCGTGTGCGATACTTCCCTCCGGCTCTTCGGGCCTTGCGAAGCTCTGCGTACTGCGAGCGCTGCTACTCGCAGCTGAGAAGGACCGTGGAGCTAGCGGCGAATTCGGAGAGCTCTTCGCTGCACTGCGCCGCTCGCAAGCGCCTTCGTTCTTCGCCTTCTGCCGTCCGGCGAGAGCTGAACTCCAGCGGTCAGTTGCAGCTCTGCCCAACAGCGTGTTCTCGGTTCTGCGGGCAAGCACGCCCTCTTGCCTTGGCCGCGAGAGCAAAGTCCCGAGCGAGCACTCGACTCAGTGCAATGCACCCGGAAGGACGCTCTCGCTCGCCTTTCAAGGAGCGATTCCTAACAGCAGAAGCAGCAGAGGCACAAACTGCACGACGAGAGGGGACAACGTAGAACACGTCTCTGTCCTGGCACATTTGCGTGTGCGATACTTCCCTCCGGCTCTTCGGGCCTTGCGAAGCTCTGTGTACTGCGAGCGCTGCTACTCGCAGCTGAGAAGGACCGTGGAGCTAGCGGCGAATTCGGAGAGCTCTTCGCTGCACTGCGCCGCTCGCAAGCGCCTTCGTTCTTCGCCTTCTGCCGTCCGGCGAGAGCTGAACTCCAGCGGTCAGTTGCAGCTCTGCCCAACAGCGTGTTCTCGGTTCTGCGGGCAAGCACGCCCTCTTGCCTTGGCCGCGAGAGCAAAGTCCCGAGCGAGCACTCGACTCAGTGCAATGCACCCGGAAGGACGCTCTCGCTCGCCTTTCAAGGAGCGATTCCTAACAGCAGAAGCAGCAGAGGCACAAACTGCACGACGAGAAGGGACACCGTAGAACACGTCTCTGTCCTGGCACATTTTCGTGTGCGATACTTCCCTCCGGCTCTTCGGGCCTTGCGAAGCTCTGTGTACTGCGAGCGCTGCTACTCGCAGCTGAGAAGGACCGTGGAGCTAGCGGCGAATTCGGAGAGCTCTTCGCTGCACTGCGCCGCTCGCAAGCGCCTTCGTTCTTCGCCTTCTGCCGTCCGGCGAGAGCTGAACTCCAGCGGTCTGTTGCAGCTCTGCCCAACAGCGTGTTCTCGGTTCTGGGGGAAGCACGCCCTCTTGCCTTGGCCCCGAGAGCAAAGTCCCGAGCGAGCACTCGACTCAGTGCAATGCACCCGGAAGGACGCTCTCGCTCGCCTTTCAAGGAGCGATTCCTAACAGCAGAAGCAGCAGAGGCACAAACTGCACGACGAGAGGGGACAACGTAGAACACGTCTCTGTCCTGGCACATTTGCGTGTGCGATACTTCCCTCCGGCTCTTCGGGCCTTGCGAAGCTCTGTGTACTGCGAGCGCTGCTACTAGCAGCTGAGAAGGACCGTGGAGCTAGCGGCGAATTCGGAGAGCTCTTCGCTGCACTGCGCCGCTCGCAAGCGGCTTCGTTCTTCCCCTTCTGCCGTCCGGCGAGAGCTGAACTCCAGCGGTCAGTTGCAGCTCTGCCCAACAGCGTGTTCTCGGTTCTGCGGGCAAGCACGCCCTCTTGCCTTGGCCCCGAGAGCAAAGTCCAGAGCGAGCACTCGACTCAGTGCAATGCACCCGGAAGGACGCTCTCGCTCGCCTTTCAAGGAGCGATTCCTAACAGCAGAAGCAGCAGAGGCACAAACTGCACGACGAGAGGGGACAACGTAGAACACGTCTCTGTCCTGGCACATTTGCGTGTGCGATACTTCCCTCCGGCTCTTCGGGCCTTGCGAAGCTCTGCGTACTGCGAGCGCTGCTACTCGCAGCTGAGAAGGACCGTGGAGCTAGCGGCGAATTCGGAGAGCTCTTCGCTGCACTGCGCCGCTCGCAAGCGCCTTCGTTCTTCGCCTTCTGCCGTCCGGCGAGAGCTGAACTCCAGCGGTCAGTTGCAGCTCTGCCCAACAGCGTGTTCTCGGTTCTGCGGGCAAGCACGCCCTCTTGCCTTGGACCCGAGAGCAAAGTCCCGAGCGAGCACTCGACTCAGTGCAATGCACCCGGAAGGACGCTCTCGCTCGCCTTTCAAGGAGCGATTCCTAACAGCAGAAGCAGCAGGGGCACAAACTGCACGACGAGAGGGGACAACGTAGAACACGTCTCTGTCCTGGCACATTTGCGTGTGCGATACTTCCCTCCGGCTCTTCGGGCCTTGCGAAGCTCTGCGTACTGCGAGCGCTGCTACTCGCAGCTGAGAAGGACCGTGGAGCTAGCGGCGAATTCGGAGAGCTCTTCGCTGCACTGCGCCGCTCGCAAGCGGCTTCGTTCTTCGCCTTCTGCCGTCCGGCGAGAGCTGAACTCCAGCGGTCAGTTGCAGCTCTGCCCAACAGCGTGTTCTCGGTTCTGCGGGCAAGCACGGCCTCTTGCCTTGGCCGCGAGAGCAAAGTCCCGAGCGAGCACTCGACTCAGTGCAATGCACCCGGAAGGACGCTCTCGCTCGCCTTTCAAGGAGCGATTCCTAACAGCAGAAGCAGCAGAGGCACAAACTGCACGACGAGAGGGGACACCGTAGAACACGTCTCTGTCCTGGCACATTTGCGTGTGCGATACTTCCCTCCGGCTCTTCGGGCCTTGCGAAGCTCTGCGTACTGCGAGCGCTGCTACTCGCAGCTGAGAAGGACCGTGGAGCTAGCGGCGAATTCGGAGAGCTCTTCGCTGCACTGCGCCGCTCGCAAGCGGCTTCGTTCTTCGCCTTCTGCCGTCCGGCGAGAGCTGAACTCCAGCGGTCAGTTGCAGCTCTGCCCAACAGCGTGTTCTCGGTTCTGCGGGCAAGCACGCCCTCTTGCCTTGGCCCCGAGAGCAAAGTCCCGAGCGAGCACTCGACTCAGTGCAATGCACCCGGAAGGACGCTCTCGCTCGCCTTTCAAGGAGCGATTCCTAACAGCAGAAGCAGCAGAGGCACAAACTGCACGACGAGAGGGGACACCGTAGAACACGTCTCTGTCCTGGCACATTTGCGTGTGCGATACTTCCCTCCGGCTCTTCGGGCCTTGCGAAGCTCTGCGTACTGCGAGAGCAGCTACTCGCAGCTGAGAAGGACCGTGGAGCTAGCGGCGAATTCGGAGAGCTCTTCGCTGCACTGCGCCGCTCGCAAGCGCCTTCGTTCTTCGCCTTCTGCCGTCCGGCGAGAGCTGAACTCCAGCGGTCAGTTGCAGCTCTGCCCAACAGCGTGTTCTCGGTTCTGCGGGCAAGCACGCCCTCTTGCCTTGGCCCCGAGAGCAAAGTCCCGAGCGAGCACTCGACTCAGTGCAATGCACCCGGAAGGACGCTCTCGCTCGCCTTTCAAGGAGCGATTCCTAACAGCAGAAGCAGCAGAGGCACAAACTGCACGACGAGAGGGGACAACGTAGAACACGTCTCTGTCCTGGCACATTTGCGTGTGCGATACTTCCCTCCGGCTCTTCGGGCCTTGCGAAGCTCTGCGTACTGCGAGCGCTGCTACTCGCAGCTGAGAAGGACCGTGGAGCTAGCGGCGAATTCGGAGAGCTCTTCGCTGCACTGCGCCGCTCGCAAGCGGCTTCGTTCTTCGCCTTCTGCCGTCCGGCGAGAGCTGAACTCCAGCGGTCAGTTGCAGCTCTGCCCAACAGCGTGTTCTCGGTTCTGCGGGCAAGCACGCCCTCTTGCCTTGGCCGCGAGAGCAAAGTCCCGAGCGAGCACTCGACTCAGTGCAATGCACCCGGAAGGACGCTCTCGCTCGCCTTTCAAGGAGCGATTCCTAACAGCAGAAGCAGCAGAGGCACAAACTGCACGACGAGAGGGGACAACGTAGAACACGTCTCTGTCCTGGCACATTTGCGTGTGCGATACTTCCCTCCGGGTCTTCGGGCCTTGCGAAGCTCTGTGTACTGCGAGCGCTGCTACTCGCAGCTGAGAAGGACCGTGGAGCTAGCGGCGAATTCGGAGAGCTCTTCGCTGCACTGCGCCGCTCGCAAGCGCCTTCGTTCTTCGCCTTCTGCCGTCCGGCGAGAGCTGAACTCCAGCGGTCAGTTGCAGCTCTGCCCAACAGCGTGTTCTCGGTTCTGCGGGCAAGCACGCCCTCTTGCCTTGGCCCCGAGAGCAAAGTCCCGAGCGAGCACTCGACTCAGTGCAATGCACCCGGAAAGACGCTCTCGCTCGCCTTTCAAGGAGCGATTCCTAACAGCAGAAGCAGCAGAGGCACAAACTGCACGACGAGAGGGGACACCGTAGAACACGTCTCTGTCCTGGCACATTTGCGTGTGCGATACTTCCCTCCGGCTCTTCGGGCCTTGCGAAGCTCTGTGTACTGCGAGCGCTGCTACTCGCAGCTGAGAAGGACCGTGGAGCTAGCGGCGAATTCGGAGAGCTCTTCGCTGCACTGCGCCGCTCGCAAGCGCCTTCGTTCTTCGCCTTCTGCCGTCCGGCGAGAGCTGAACTCCAGCGGTCAGTTGCAGCTCTGCCCAACAGCGTGTTCTCGGTTCTGCGGGCAAGCACGCCCTCTTGCCTTGGCCCCGAGAGCAAAGTCCCGAGCGAGCACTCGACTCAGTGCAATGCACCCGGAAGGACGCTCTCGCTCGCCTTTCAAGGAGCGATTCCTAACAGCAGAAGCAGCAGGGGTACAAACTGCACGACGAGAGGGGACAACGTAGAACACGTCTCTGTCCTGGCACATTTTCGTGTGCGATACTTCCCTCCGGCTCTTCGGGCCTTGCGAAGCTCTGTGTACTGCGAGCGCTGCTACTCGCAGCTGAGAAGGACCGTGGAGCTAGCGGCGAATTCGGAGAGCTCTTCGCTGCACTGCGCCGCTCGCAAGCGCCTGCGTTCTTCGCCTTCTGCCGTCCGGCGAGAGCTGAACTCCAGCGGTCAGTTGCAGCTCTGCCCAACAGCGTGTTCTCGGTTCTGCGGGCAAGCACGCCCTCTTGCCTTGGACCCGAGAGCAAAGTCCCGAGCGAGCACTCGACTCAGTGCAATGCACCCGGAAGGACGCTCTCGCTCGCCTTTCAAGGAGCGATTCCTAACAGCAGAAGCAGCAGAGGCACAAACTGCACGACGAGAGGGGACACCGTAGAACACGTCTCTGTCCTGGCACATTTGCGTGTGCGATACTTCCCTCCGGCTCTTCGGGCCTTGCGAAGCTCTGTGTACTGCGAGCGCTGCTACTCGCAGCTGAGAAGGACCGTGGAGCTAGCGGCGAATTCGGAGAGCTCTTCGCTGCACTGCGCCGCTCGCAAGCGCCTTCGTTCTTCGCCTTCTGCCGTCCGGCGAGAGCTGAACTCCAGCGGTCAGTTGCAGCTCTGCCCAACAGCGTGTTCTCGGGTCTGCGGGCAAGCACGCCCTCTTGCCTTGGCCGCGAGAGCAAAGTCCCGAGCGAGCACTCGACTCAGTGCAATGCACCCGGAAGGACGCTCTCGCTCGCCTTTCAAGGAGCGATTCCAAACAGCAGAAGCAGCAGAGGCACAAACTGCACGACGAGAGGGGACAACGTAGAACACGTCTCTGTCCTGGCACATTTGCGTGTGCGATACTTCCCTCCGGCTCTTCGGGCCTTGCGAAGCTCTGTGTACTGCGAGCGCTGCTACTCGCAGCTGAGAAGGACCGTGGAGCTAGCGGCGAATTCGGAGAGCTCTTCGCTGCACTGCGCCGCTCGCAAGCGCCTTCGTTCTTCGCCTTCTGCCGTCCGGCGAGAGCTGAACTCCAGCGGTCAGTTGCAGCTCTGCCCAACAGCGTGTTCTCGGTTCTGCGGGCAAGCACGCCCTCTTGCCTTGGACCCGAGTGCAAAGTCCCGAGCGAGCACTCGACTCAGTGCAATGCACCCGGAAGGACGCTCTCGCTCGCCTTTCAAGGAGCGATTCCTAACAGCAGAAGCAGCAGAGGCACAAACTGCACGACGAGAGGGGACAACGTAGAACACGTCTCTGTCCTGGCACATTTTCGTGTGCGATACTTCCCTCCGGCTCTTCGGGCCTTGCGAAGCTCTGCGTACTGCGAGCGCTGCTACTCGCAGCTGAGAAGGACCGTGGAGCTAGCGGCGAATTCGGAGAGCTCTTCGCTGCACTGCGCCGCTCGCAAGCGCCTTCGTTCTTCGCCTTCTGCCGTCCGGCGAGAGCTGAACTCCAGCGGTCAGTTGCAGCTCTGCCCAACAGCGTGTTCTCGGTTCTGGGGGAAGCACGCCCTCTTGCCTTGGCCCCGAGAGCAAAGTCCCGAGCGAGCACTCGACTCAGTGCAATGCACCCGGAAGGACGCTCTCGCTCGCCTTTCAAGGAGCGATTCCTAACAGCAGAAGCAGCAGAGGCACAAACTGCACGACGAGAGGGGACAACGTAGAACACGTCTCTGTCCTGGCACATTTGCGTGTGCGATACTTCCCTCCGGCTCTTCGGGCCTTGCGAAGCTCTGCGTACTGCGAGCGCTGCTACTCGCAGCTGAGAAGGACCGTGGAGCTAGCGGCGAATTCGGAGAGCTCTTCGCTGCACTGCGCCGCTCGCAAGCGGCTTCGTTCTTCGCCTTCTGCCGTCCGGCGAGAGCTGAACTCCAGCGGTCAGTTGCAGCTCTGCCCAACAGCGTGTTCTCGGTTCTGCGGGCAAGCACGCCCTCTTGCCTTGGCCGCGAGAGCAAAGTCCCGAGCGAGCACTCGACTCAGTGCAATGCACCCGGAAGGACGCTCTCGCTCGCCTTTCAAGGAGCGATTCCTAACAGCAGAAGCAGCAGAGGCACAAACTGCACGACGAGAGGGGACAACGTAGAACACGTCTCTGTCCTGGCACATTTGCGTGTGCGATACTTCCCTCCGGCTCTTCGGGCCTTGCGAAGCTCTGCGTACTGCGAGCGCTGCTACTCGCAGCTGAGAAGGACCGTGGAGCTAGCGGCGAATTCGGAGAGCTCTTCGCTGCACTGCGCCGCTCGCAAGCGCCTTCGTTCTTCGCCTTCTGCCGTCCGGCGAGAGCTGAACTCCAGCGGTCAGTTGCAGCTCTGCCCAACAGCGTGTTCTCGGTTCTGCGGGCAAGCACGCCCTCTTGCCTTGGCCGCGAGAGCAAAGTCCCGAGCGAGCACTCGACTCAGTGCAATGCACCCGGAAGGACGCTCTCGCTCGCCTTTCAAGGAGCGATTCCTAACAGCAGAAGCAGCAGAGGCACAAACTGCACGACGAGAGGGGACAACGTAGAACACGTCTCTGTCCTGGCACATTTGCGTGTGCGATACTTCCCTCCGGCTCTTCGGGCCTTGCGAAGCTCTGCGTACTGCGAGCGCTGCTACTCGCAGCTGAGAAGGACCGTGGAGCTAGCGGCGAATTCGGAGAGCTCTTCGCTGCACTGCGCCGCTCGCAAGCGCCTTCGTTCTTCGCCTTCTGCCGTCCGGCGAGAGCTGAACTCCAGCGGTCAGTTGCAGCTCTGCCCAACAGCGTGTTCTCGGTTCTGCGGGCAAGCACGCCCTCTTGCCTTGGCCGCGAGAGCAAAGTCCCGAGCGAGCACTCGACTCAGTGCAATGCACCCGGAAGGACGCTCTCGCTCGCCTTTCAAGGAGCGATTCCTAACAGCAGAAGCAGCAGAGGCACAAACTGCACGACGAGAAGGGACACCGTAGAACACGTCTCTGTCCTGGCACATTTGCGTGTGCGATACTTCCCTCCGGCTCTTCGGGCCTTGCGAAGCTCTGCGTACTGCGAGCGCTGCTACTCGCAGCTGAGAAGGACCGTGGAGCTAGCGGCGAATTCGGAGAGCTCTTCGCTGCACTGCGCCGCTCGCAAGCGGCTTCGTTCTTCGCCTTCTGCCGTCCGGCGAGAGCTGAACTCCAGCGGTCAGTTGCAGCTCTGCCCAACAGCGTGTTCTCGGTTCTGGGGGAAGCACGCCCTCTTGCCTTGGCCCCGAGAGCAAAGTCCCGAGCGAGCACTCGACTCAGTGCAATGCACCCGGAAGGACGCTCTCGCTCGCCTTTCAAGGAGCGATTCCTAACAGCAGAAGCAGCAGAGGCACAAACTGCACGACGAGAGGGGACAACGTAGAACACGTCTCTGTCCTGGCACATTTTCGTGTGCGATACTTCCCTCCGGCTCTTCGGGCCTTGCGAAGCTCTGCGTACTGCGAGCGCTGCTACTCGCAGCTGAGAAGGACCGTGGAGCTAGCGGCGAATTCGGAGAGCTCTTCGCTGCACTGCGCCGCTCGCAAGCGCCTTCGTTCTTCGCCTTCTGCCGTCCGGCGAGAGCTGAACTCCAGCGGTCAGTTGCAGCTCTGCCCAACAGCGTGTTCTCGGTTCTGCGGGCAAGCACGCCCTCTTGCCTTGGCCCCGAGAGCAAAGTCCCGAGCGAGCACTCGACTCAGTGCAATGCACCCGGAAGGACGCTCTCGCTCGCCTTTCAAGGAGCGATTCCTAACAGCAGAAGCAGCAGAGGCACAAACTGCACGACGAGAAGGGACAACGTAGAACACGTCTCTGTCCTGGCACATTTTCGTGTGCGATACTTCCCTCCGGCTCTTCGGGCCTTGCGAAGCTCTGCGTACTGCGAGCGCTGCTACTCGCAGCTGAGAAGGACCGTGGAGCTAGCGGCGAATTCGGAGAGCTCTTCGCTGCACTGCGCCGCTCGCAAGCGCCTTCGTTCTTCGCCTTCTGCCGTCCGGCGAGAGCTGAACCCCAGCGGTCAGTTGCAGCTCTGCCCAACAGCGTGTTCTCGGTTCTGCGGGCAAGCACGCCCTCTTGCCTTGGACCCGAGAGCAAAGTCCCGAGCGAGCACTCGACTCAGTGCAATGCACCCGGAAGGACGCTCTCGCTCGCCTTTCAAGGAGCGATTCCTAACAGCAGAAGCAGCAGGGGCACAAACTGCACGACGAGAGGGGACAACGTAGAACACGTCTCTGTCCTGGCACATTTGCGTGTGCGATACTTCCCTCCGGCTCTTCGGGCCTTGCGAAGCTCTGCGTACTGCGAGCGCTGCTACTCGCAGCTGAGAAGGACCGTGGAGCTAGCGGCGAATTCGGAGAGCTCTTCGCTGCACTGCGCCGCTCGCAAGCGGCTTCGTTCTTCGCCTTCTGCCGTCCGGCGAGAGCTGAACTCCAGCGGTCAGTTGCAGCTCTGCCCAACAGCGTGTTCTCGGTTCTGCGGGCAAGCACGGCCTCTTGCCTTGGCCGCGAGAGCAAAGTCCCGAGCGAGCACTCGACTCAGTGCAATGCACCCGGAAGGACGCTCTCGCTCGCCTTTCAAGGAGCGATTCCTAACAGCAGAAGCAGCAGAGGCACAAACTGCACGACGAGAGGGGACACCGTAGAACACGTCTCTGTCCTGGCACATTTGCGTGTGCGATACTTCCCTCCGGCTCTTCGGGCCTTGCGAAGCTCTGCGTACTGCGAGCGCTGCTACTCGCAGCTGAGAAGGACCGTGGAGCTAGCGGCGAATTCGGAGAGCTCTTCGCTGCACTGCGCCGCTCGCAAGCGGCTTCGTTCTTCGCCTTCTGCCGTCCGGCGAGAGCTGAACTCCAGCGGTCAGTTGCAGCTCTGCCCAACAGCGTGTTCTCGGTTCTGCGGGCAAGCACGCCCTCTTGCCTTGGCCCCGAGAGCAAAGTCCCGAGCGAGCACTCGACTCAGTGCAATGCACCCGGAAGGACGCTCTCGCTCGCCTTTCAAGGAGCGATTCCTAACAGCAGAAGCAGCAGAGGCACAAACTGCACGACGAGAGGGGACACCGTAGAACACGTCTCTGTCCTGGCACATTTGCGTGTGCGATACTTCCCTCCGGCTCTTCGGGCCTTGCGAAGCTCTGCGTACTGCGAGAGCAGCTACTCGCAGCTGAGAAGGACCGTGGAGCTAGCGGCGAATTCGGAGAGCTCTTCGCTGCACTGCGCCGCTCGCAAGCGCCTTCGTTCTTCGCCTTCTGCCGTCCGGCGAGAGCTGAACTCCAGCGGTCAGTTGCAGCTCTGCCCAACAGCGTGTTCTCGGTTCTGCGGGCAAGCACGCCCTCTTGCCTTGGCCCCGAGAGCAAAGTCCCGAGCGAGCACTCGACTCAGTGCAATGCACCCGGAAGGACGCTCTCGCTCGCCTTTCAAGGAGCGATTCCTAACAGCAGAAGCAGCAGAGGCACAAACTGCACGACGAGAGGGGACAACGTAGAACACGTCTCTGTCCTGGCACATTTTCGTGTGCGATACTTCCCTCCGGCTCTTCGGGCCTTGCGAAGCTCTGCGTACTGCGAGCGCTGCTACTCGCAGCTGAGAAGGACCGTGGAGCTAGCGGCGAATTCGGAGAGCTCTTCGCTGCACTGCGCCGCTCGCAAGCGCCTGCGTTCTTCGCCTTCTGCCGTCCGGCGAGAGCTGAACTCCAGCGGTCAGTTGCAGCTCTGCCCAACAGCGTGTTCTCGGTTCTGCGGGCAAGCACGCCCTCTTGCCTTGGCCGCGAGAGCAAAGTCCCGAGCGAGCACTCGACTCAGTGCAATGCACCCGGAAGGACGCTCTCGCTCGCCTTTCAAGGAGCGATTCCTAACAGCAGAAGCAGCAGAGGCACAAACTGCACGACGAGAGGGGACAACGTAGAACACGTCTCTGTCCTGGCACATTTGCGTGTGCGATACTTCCCTCCGGGTCTTCGGGCCTTGCGAAGCTCTGTGTACTGCGAGCGCTGCTACTCGCAGCTGAGAAGGACCGTGGAGCTAGCGGCGAATTCGGAGAGCTCTTCGCTGCACTGCGCCGCTCGCAAGCGCCTTCGTTCTTCGCCTTCTGCCGTCCGGCGAGAGCTGAACTCCAGCGGTCAGTTGCAGCTCTGCCCAACAGCGTGTTCTCGGTTCTGCGGGCAAGCACGCCCTCTTGCCTTGGCCCCGAGAGCAAAGTCCCGAGCGAGCACTCGACTCAGTGCAATGCACCCGGAAAGACGCTCTCGCTCGCCTTTCAAGGAGCGATTCCTAACAGCAGAAGCAGCAGAGGCACAAACTGCACGACGAGAGGGGACACCGTAGAACACGTCTCTGTCCTGGCACATTTGCGTGTGCGATACTTCCCTCCGGCTCTTCGGGCCTTGCGAAGCTCTGTGTACTGCGAGCGCTGCTACTCGCAGCTGAGAAGGACCGTGGAGCTAGCGG
>NW_028276286.1:0-26686 GCF_052056855.1 Sturnus vulgaris
TTATCGCACACGCAAATGTGCCAGGACAGAGACGTGTTCTACGTTGTCCCCTCTCGTCGTGCAGTTTGTGCCTCTGCTGCTTCTGCTGTTAGGAATCGCTCCTCGAAAGACGAGCGAGAGCGTCCTTCCGGGTGCATTGCACTGAGTCGAGTGCTCGCTCGGGACTTTGCACTCGGGGCCAAGGCAAGAGGGCGTGCTTGCCCGCAGAACTGAGAACACGCTGTTGGGCAGAGCTGCAACTGACCGCTGGAGTTCAGCTCTCGCCGGACGGCAGAAGGCGAAGAACGAAGCCGCTTGCGAGCGGCGCAGTGCAGCGAAGAGCTCTCCCAATTCGCCGCTAGCTCCACGGTCCTCCTCAGCTGCGAGTAGCAGCGCTCGCAGTACACAGAGCTTCGCAAGGCCCGAAGAGCCGGAGGGAAGTATCGCACACGCAAATGTGCCAGGACAGAGACGTGTTCTACGTTGTCCCCTCTCGTCGTGCAGTTTGTGCCTCTGCTGCTTCTGCTGTTAGGAATCGCTCCTCGAAAGACGAGCGAGAGCGTCCTTCCGGGTGCATTGCACTGAGTCGAGTGCTCGCTCGGGACTTTGCTCTCGGGGCCAAGGCAAGAGGGCGTGCTTGCCCGCAGAACTGAGAACACGCTGTTGGGCAGAGCTGCAACTGACCGCTGGAGTTCAGCTCTCGCCGGACGGCAGAAGGCGAAGAACGAAGCCGCTTGCGAGCGGCGCAGTGCAGCGAAGAGCTCTCCCAATTCGCCGCTAGCTCCACGGTCCTCCTCAGCTGCGAGTAGCAGCGCTCGCAGTACACAGAGCTTCGCAAGGCCCGAAGAGCCGGAGGGAAGTATCGCACACGCAAATGTGCCAGGACAGAGACGTGTTCTACGTTGTCCCCTCTCGTCGTGCAGTTTGTGCCTCTGCTGCTTCTGCTGTTAGGAATCGCTCCTCGAAAGACGAGCGAGAGCGTCCTTCCGGGTGCATTGCACTGAGTCGAGTGCTCGCTCGGGACTTTGCTCTCGGGGCCAAGGCAAGAGGGCGTGCTTGCCCGCAGAACTGAGAACACGCTGTTGGGCAGAGCTGCAACTGACCGCTGGAGTTCAGCTCTCGCCGGACGGCAGAAGGCGAAGAACGAAGCCGCTTGCGAGCGGCGCAGTGCAGCGAAGAGCTCTCCCAATTCGCCGCTAGCTCCACGGTCCTCCTCAGCTGCGAGTAGCAGCGCTCGCAGTACACAGAGCTTCGCAAGGCCCGAAGAGCCGGAGGGAAGTATCGCACACGCAAATGTGCCAGGACAGAGACGTGTTCTACGTTGTCCCCTCTCGTCGTGCAGTTTGTGCCTCTGCTGCTTCTGCTGTTAGGAATCGCTCCTCGAAAGACGAGCGAGAGCGTCCTTCCGGGTGCATTGCACTGAGTCGAGTGCTCGCTCGGGACTTTGCTCTCGGGGCCAAGGCAAGAGGGCGTGCTTGCCCGCAGAACTGAGAACACGCTGTTGGGCAGAGCTGCAACTGACCGCTGGAGTTCAGCTCTCGCCGGACGGCAGAAGGCGAAGAACGAAGCCGCTTGCGAGCGGCGCAGTGCAGCGAAGAGCTCTCCCAATTCGCCGCTAGCTCCACGGTCCTCCTCAGCTGCGAGTAGCAGCGCTCGCAGTACACAGAGCTTCGCAAGGCCCGAAGAGCCGGAGGGAAGTATCGCACACGCAAATGTGCCAGGACAGAGACGTGTTCTACGTTGTCCCCTCTCGTCGTGCAGTTTGTGCCTCTGCTGCTTCTGCTGTTAGGAATCGCTCCTCGAAAGACGAGCGAGAGCGTCCTTCCGGGTGCATTGCACTGAGTCGAGTGCTCGCTCGGGACTTTGCTCTCGGGGCCAAGGCAAGAGGGCGTGCTTGCCCGCAGAACTGAGAACACGCTGTTGGGCAGAGCTGCAACTGACCGCTGGAGTTCAGCTCTCGCCGGACGGCAGAAGGCGAAGAACGAAGCCGCTTGCGAGCGGCGCAGTGCAGCGAAGAGCTCTCCCAATTCGCCGCTAGCTCCACGGTCCTCCTCAGCTGCGAGTAGCAGCGCTCGCAGTACACAGAGCTTCGCAAGGCCCGAAGAGCCGGAGGGAAGTATCGCACACGCAAATGTGCCAGGACAGAGACGTGTTCTACGTTGTCCCCTCTCGTCGTGCAGTTTGTGCCTCTGCTGCTTCTGCTGTTAGGAATCGCTCCTCGAAAGACGAGCGAGAGCGTCCTTCCGGGTGCATTGCACTGAGTCGAGTGCTCGCTCGGGACTTTGCTCTCGGGGCCAAGGCAAGAGGGCGTGCTTGCCCGCAGAACTGAGAACACGCTGTTGGGCAGAGCTGCAACTGACCGCTGGAGTTCAGCTCTCGCCGGACGGCAGAAGGCGAAGAACGAAGCCGCTTGCGAGCGGCGCAGTGCAGCGAAGAGCTCTCCCAATTCGCCGCTAGCTCCACGGTCCTCCTCAGCTGCGAGTAGCAGCGCTCGCAGTACACAGAGCTTCGCAAGGCCCGAAGAGCCGGAGGGAAGTATCGCACACGCAAATGTGCCAGGACAGAGACGTGTTCTACGTTGTCCCCTCTCGTCGTGCAGTTTGTGCCTCTGCTGCTTCTGCTGTTAGGAATCGCTCCTCGAAAGACGAGCGAGAGCGTCCTTCCGGGTGCATTGCACTGAGTCGAGTGCTCGCTCGGGACTTTGCACTCGGGGCCAAGGCAAGAGGGCGTGCTTGCCCGCAGAACTGAGAACACGCTGTTGGGCAGAGCTGCAACTGACCGCTGGAGTTCAGCTCTCGCCGGACGGCAGAAGGCGAAGAACGAAGCCGCTTGCGAGCGGCGCAGTGCAGCGAAGAGCTCTCCCAATTCGCCGCTAGCTCCACGGTCCTCCTCAGCTGCGAGTAGCAGCGCTCGCAGTACACAGAGCTTCGCAAGGCCCGAAGAGCCGGAGGGAAGTATCGCACACGCAAATGTGCCAGGACAGAGACGTGTTCTACGTTGTCCCCTCTCGTCGTGCAGTTTGTGCCTCTGCTGCTTCTGCTGTTAGGAATCGCTCCTCGAAAGACGAGCGAGAGCGTCCTTCCGGGTGCATTGCACTGAGTCGAGTGCTCGCTCGGGACTTTGCTCTCGGGGCCAAGGCAAGAGGGCGTGCTTGCCCGCAGAACTGAGAACACGCTGTTGGGCAGAGCTGCAACTGACCGCTGGAGTTCAGCTCTCGCCGGACGGCAGAAGGCGAAGAACGAAGCCGCTTGCGAGCGGCGCAGTGCAGCGAAGAGCTCTCCCAATTCGCCGCTAGCTCCACGGTCCTCCTCAGCTGCGAGTAGCAGCGCTCGCAGTACACAGAGCTTCGCAAGGCCCGAAGAGCCGGAGGGAAGTATCGCACACGCAAATGTGCCAGGACAGAGACGTGTTCTACGTTGTCCCCTCTCGTCGTGCAGTTTGTGCCTCTGCTGCTTCTGCTGTTAGGAATCGCTCCTCGAAAGACGAGCGAGAGCGTCCTTCCGGGTGCATTGCACTGAGTCGAGTGCTCGCTCGGGACTTTGCTCTCGGGGCCAAGGCAAGAGGGCGTGCTTGCCCGCAGAACTGAGAACACGCTGTTGGGCAGAGCTGCAACTGACCGCTGGAGTTCAGCTCTCGCCGGACGGCAGAAGGCGAAGAACGAAGCCGCTTGCGAGCGGCGCAGTGCAGCGAAGAGCTCTCCCAATTCGCCGCTAGCTCCACGGTCCTTCTCAGCTGCGAGTAGCAGCGCTCGCAGTACACAGAGCTTCGCAAGGCCCGAAGAGCCGGAGGGAAGTATCGCACACGCAAATGTGCCAGGACAGAGACGTGTTCTACGTTGTCCCCTCTCGTCGTGCAGTTTGTGCCTCTGCTGCTTCTGCTGTTAGGAATCGCTCCTCGAAAGACGAGCGAGAGCGTCCTTCCGGGTGCATTGCACTGAGTCGAGTGCTCGCTCGGGACTTTGCTCTCGGGGCCAAGGCAAGAGGGCGTGCTTGCCCGCAGAACTGAGAACACGCTGTTGGGCAGAGCTGCAACTGACCGCTGGAGTTCAGCTCTCGCCGGACGGCAGAAGGCGAAGAACGAAGCGGCTTGCGAGCGGCGCAGTGCAGCGAAGAGCTCTCCCAATTCGCCGCTAGCTCCACGGTCCTCCTCAGCTGCGAGTAGCAGCGCTCGCAGTACACAGAGCTTCGCAAGGCCCGAAGAGCCGGAGGGAAGTATCGCACACGCAAATGTGCCAGGACAGAGACGTGTTCTACGTTGTCCCCTCTCGTCGTGCAGTTTGTGCCTCTGCTGCTTCTGCTGTTAGGAATCGCTCCTCGAAAGACGAGCGAGAGCGTCCTTCCGGGTGCATTGCACTGAGTCGAGTGCTCGCTCGGGACTTTGCTCTCGGGGCCAAGGCAAGAGGGCGTGCTTGCCCGCAGAACTGAGAACACGCTGTTGGGCAGAGCTGCAACTGACCGCTGGAGTTCAGCTCTCGCCGGACGGCAGAAGGCGAAGAACGAAGCCGCTTGCGAGCGGCGCAGTGCAGCGAAGAGCTCTCCCAATTCGCCGCTAGCTCCACGGTCCTCCTCAGCTGCGAGTAGCAGCGCTCGCAGTACACAGAGCTTCGCAAGGCCCGAAGAGCCGGAGGGAAGTATCGCACACGCAAATGTGCCAGGACAGAGACGTGTTCTACGTTGTCCCCTCTCGTCGTGCAGTTTGTGCCTCTGCTGCTTCTGCTGTTAGGAATCGCTCCTCGAAAGACGAGCGAGAGCGTCCTTCCGGGTGCATTGCACTGAGTCGAGTGCTCGCTCGGGACTTTGCTCTCGGGGCCAAGGCAAGAGGGCGTGCTTGCCCGCAGAACTGAGAACACGCTGTTGGGCAGAGCTGCAACTGACCGCTGGAGTTCAGCTCTCGCCGGACGGCAGAAGGCGAAGAACGAAGCCGCTTGCGAGCGGCGCAGTGCAGCGAAGAGCTCTCCCAATTCGCCGCTAGCTCCACGGTCCTCCTCAGCTGCGAGTAGCAGCGCTCGCAGTACACAGAGCTTCGCAAGGCCCGAAGAGCCGGAGGGAAGTATCGCACACGCAAATGTGCCAGGACAGAGACGTGTTCTACGTTGTCCCCTCTCGTCGTGCAGTTTGTGCCTCTGCTGCTTCTGCTGTTAGGAATCGCTCCTCGAAAGACGAGCGAGAGCGTCCTTCCGGGTGCATTGCACTGAGTCGAGTGCTCGCTCGGGACTTTGCTCTCGGGGCCAAGGCAAGAGGGCGTGCTTGCCCGCAGAACTGAGAACACGCTGTTGGGCAGAGCTGCAACTGACCGCTGGAGTTCAGCTCTCGCCGGACGGCAGAAGGCGAAGAACGAAGCCGCTTGCGAGCGGCGCAGTGCAGCGAAGAGCTCTCCCAATTCGCCGCTAGCTCCACGGTCCTCCTCAGCTGCGAGTAGCAGCGCTCGCAGTACACAGAGCTTCGCAAGGCCCGAAGAGCCGGAGGGAAGTATCGCACACGCAAATGTGCCAGGACAGAGACGTGTTCTACGTTGTCCCCTCTCGTCGTGCAGTTTGTGCCTCTGCTGCTTCTGCTGTTAGGAATCGCTCCTCGAAAGACGAGCGAGAGCGTCCTTCCGGGTGCATTGCACTGAGTCGAGTGCTCGCTCGGGACTTTGCTCTCGGGGCCAAGGCAAGAGGGCGTGCTTGCCCGCAGAACTGAGAACACGCTGTTGGGCAGAGCTGCAACTGACCGCTGGAGTTCAGCTCTCGCCGGACGGCAGAAGGCGAAGAACGAAGCCGCTTGCGAGCGGCGCAGTGCAGCGAAGAGCTCTCCGAATTCGCCGCTAGCTCCACGGTCCTCCTCAGCTGCGAGTAGCAGCGCTCGCAGTACACAGAGCTTCGCAAGGCCCGAAGAGCCGGAGGGAAGTATCGCACACGCAAATGTGCCAGGACAGAGACGTGTTCTACGTTGTCCCCTCTCGTCGTGCAGTTTGTGCCTCTGCTGCTTCTGCTGTTAGGAATCGCTCCTCGAAAGACGAGCGAGAGCGTCCTTCCGGGTGCATTGCACTGAGTCGAGTGCTCGCTCGGGACTTTGCACTCGGGGCCAAGGCAAGAGGGCGTGCTTGCCCGCAGAACTGAGAACACGCTGTTGGGCAGAGCTGCAACTGACCGCTGGAGTTCAGCTCTCGCCGGACGGCAGAAGGCGAAGAACGAAGCCGCTTGCGAGCGGCGCAGTGCAGCGAAGAGCTCTCCCAATTCGCCGCTAGCTCCACGGTCCTCCTCAGCTGCGAGTAGTAGCGCTCGCAGTACACAGAGCTTCGCAAGGCCCGAAGAGCCGGAGGGAAGTTTCGCACACGAAAATGTGCCAGGACAGAGACGTGTTCTACGTTGTCCCTTCTCGTCGTGCAGTTTGTGCCTCTGCTGCTTCTGCTGTTAGGAATCGCTCCTCGAAAGACGAGCGAGAGCGTCCTTCCGGGTGCATTGCACTGAGTCGAGTGCTCGCTCGGGACTTTGCACTCGGGGCCAAGGCAAGAGGGCGTGCTTGCCCGCAGAACTGAGAACACGCTGTTGGGCAGAGCTGCAACTGACCGCTGGAGTTCAGCTCTCGCCGGACGGCAGAAGGCGAAGAACGAAGCCGCTTGCGAGCGGCGCAGTGCAGCGAAGAGCTCTCCCAATTCGCCGCTAGCTCCACGGTCCTCCTCAGCTGCGAGTAGCAGCGCTCGCAGTACACAGAGCTTCGCAAGGCCCGAAGAGCCGGAGGGAAGTATCGCACACGCAAATGTGCCAGGACAGAGACGTGTTCTACGTTGTCCCCTCTCGTCGTGCAGTTTGTGCCTCTGCTGCTTCTGCTGTTAGGAATCGCTCCTCGAAAGACGAGCGAGAGCGTCCTTCCGGGTGCATTGCACTGAGTCGAGTGCTCGCTCGGGACTTTGCTCTCGGGGCCAAGGCAAGAGGGCGTGCTTGCCCGCAGAACTGAGAACACGCTGTTGGGCAGAGCTGCAACTGACCGCTGGAGTTCAGCTCTCGCCGGACGGCAGAAGGCGAAGAACGAAGCCGCTTGCGAGCGGCGCAGTGCAGCGAAGAGCTCTCCCAATTCGCCGCTAGCTCCACGGTCCTCCTCAGCTGCGAGTAGCAGCGCTCGCAGTACACAGAGCTTCGCAAGGCCCGAAGAGCCGGAGGGAAGTTTCGCACACGAAAATGTGCCAGGACAGAGACGTGTTCTACGTTGTCCCCTCTCGTCGTGCAGTTTGTGCCTCTGCTGCTTCTGCTGTTAGGAATCGCTCCTCGAAAGACGAGCGAGAGCGTCCTTCCGGGTGCATTGCACTGAGTCGAGTGCTCGCTCGGGACTTTGCTCTCGGGGCCAAGGCAAGAGGGCGTGCTTGCCCGCAGAACTGAGAACACGCTGTTGGGCAGAGCTGCAACTGACCGCTGGAGTTCAGCTCTCGCCGGACGGCAGAAGGCGAAGAACGAAGCCGCTTGCGAGCGGCGCAGTGCAGCGAAGAGCTCTCCCAATTCGCCGCTAGCTCCACGGTCCTTCTCAGCTGCGAGTAGCAGCGCTCGCAGTACACAGAGCTTCGCAAGGCCCGAAGAGCCGGAGGGAAGTATCGCACACGCAAATGTGCCAGGACAGAGACGTGTTCTACGTTGTCCCCTCTCGTCGTGCAGTTTGTGCCTCTGCTGCTTCTGCTGTTAGGAATCGCTCCTCGAAAGACGAGCGAGAGCGTCCTTCCGGGTGCATTGCACTGAGTCGAGTGCTCGCTCGGGACTTTGCTCTCGGGGCCAAGGCAAGAGGGCGTGCTTGCCCGCAGAACTGAGAACACGCTGTTGGGCAGAGCTGCAACTGACCGCTGGAGTTCAGCTCTCGCCGGACGGCAGAAGGCGAAGAACGAAGCCGCTTGCGAGCGGCGCAGTGCAGCGAAGAGCTCTCCCAATTCGCCGCTAGCTCCACGGTCCTCCTCAGCTGCGAGTAGCAGCGCTCGCAGTACACAGAGCTTCGCAAGGCCCGAAGAGCCGGAGGGAAGTATCGCACACGCAAATGTGCCAGGACAGAGACGTGTTCTACGTTGTCCCCTCATCGTGCAGTTTGTGCCTCTGCTGCTTCTGCTGTTAGGAATCGCTCCTCGAAAGACGAGCGAGAGCGTCCTTCCGGGTGCATTGCACTGAGTCGAGTGCTCGCTCGGGACTTTGCTCTCGGGGCCAAGGCAAGAGGGCGTGCTTGCCCGCAGAACTGAGAACACGCTGTTGGGCAGAGCTGCAACTGACCGCTGGAGTTCAGCTCTCGCCGGACGGCAGAAGGCGAAGAACGAAGCCGCTTGCGAGCGGCGCAGTGCAGCGAAGAGCTCTCCCAATTCGCCGCTAGCTCCACGGTCCTCCTCAGCTGCGAGTAGCAGCGCTCGCAGTACACAGAGCTTCGCAAGGCCCGAAGAGCCGGAGGGAAGTATCGCACACGCAAATGTGCCAGGACAGAGACGTGTTCTACGTTGTCCCCTCTCGTCGTGCAGTTTGTGCCTCTGCTGCTTCTGCTGTTAGGAATCGCTCCTCGAAAGACGAGCGAGAGCGTCCTTCCGGGTGCATTGCACTGAGTCGAGTGCTCGCTCGGGACTTTGCTCTCGGGGCCAAGGCAAGAGGGCGTGCTTGCCCGCAGAACTGAGAACACGCTGTTGGGCAGAGCTGCAACTGACCGCTGGAGTTCAGCTCTCGCCGGACGGCAGAAGGCGAAGAACGAAGCCGCTTGAGAGCGGCGCAGTGCAGCGAAGAGCTCTCCGAATTCGCCGCTAGCTCCACGGTCCTCCTCAGCTGCGAGTAGCAGCGCTCGCAGTACACAGAGCTTCGCAAGGCCCGAAGAGCCGGAGGGAAGTATCGCACACGCAAATGTGCCAGGACAGAGACGTGTTCTACGTTGTCCCTCTCGTCGTGCAGTTTGTGCCTCTGCTGCTTCTGCTGTTAGGAATCGCTCCTCGAAAGACGAGCGAGAGCGTCCTTCCGGGTGCATTGCACTGAGTCGAGTGCTCGCTCGGGACTTTGCACTCGGGGCCAAGGCAAGAGGGCGTGCTTGCCCGCAGAACTGAGAACACGCTGTTGGGCAGAGCTGCAACTGACCGCTGGAGTTCAGCTCTCGCCGGACGGCAGAAGGCGAAGAACGAAGCCGCTTGCGAGCGGCGCAGTGCAGCGAAGAGCTCTCCCAATTCGCCGCTAGCTCCACGGTCCTCCTCAGCTGCGAGTAGCAGCGCTCGCAGTACACAGAGCTTCGCAAGGCCCGAAGAGCCGGAGGGAAGTTTCGCACACGAAAATGTGCCAGGACAGAGACGTGTTCTACGTTGTCCCTTCTCGTCGTGCAGTTTGTGCCTCTGCTGCTTCTGCTGTTAGGAATCGCTCCTCGAAAGACGAGCGAGAGCGTCCTTCCGGGTGCATTGCACTGAGTCGAGTGCTCGCTCGGGACTTTGCACTCGGGGCCAAGGCAAGAGGGCGTGCTTGCCCGCAGAACTGAGAACACGCTGTTGGGCAGAGCTGCAACTGACCGCTGGAGTTCAGCTCTCGCCGGACGGCAGAAGGCGAAGAACGAAGCCGCTTGCGAGCGGCGCAGTGCAGCGAAGAGCTCTCCCAATTCGCCGCTAGCTCCACGGTCCTCCTCAGCTGCGAGTAGCAGCGCTCGCAGTACACAGAGCTTCGCAAGGCCCGAAGAGCCGGAGGGAAGTATCGCACACGCAAATGTGCCAGGACAGAGACGTGTTCTACGTTGTCCCCTCTCGTCGTGCAGTTTGTGCCTCTGCTGCTTCTGCTGTTAGGAATCGCTCCTCGAAAGACGAGCGAGAGCGTCCTTCCGGGTGCATTGCACTGAGTCGAGTGCTCGCTCGGGACTTTGCTCTCGGGGCCAAGGCAAGAGGGCGTGCTTGCCCGCAGAACTGAGAACACGCTGTTGGGCAGAGCTGCAACTGACCGCTGGAGTTCAGCTCTCGCCGGACGGCAGAAGGCGAAGAACGAAGCCGCTTGCGAGCGGCGCAGTGCAGCGAAGAGCTCTCCCAATTCGCCGCTAGCTCCACGGTCCTCCTCAGCTGCGAGTAGCAGCGCTCGCAGTACACAGAGCTTCGCAAGGCCCGAAGAGCCGGAGGGAAGTATCGCACACGCAAATGTGCCAGGACAGAGACGTGTTCTACGTTGTCCCCTCTCGTCGTGCAGTTTGTGCCTCTGCTGCTTCTGCTGTTAGGAATCGCTCCTCGAAAGACGAGCGAGAGCGTCCTTCCGGGTGCATTGCACTGAGTCGAGTGCTCGCTCGGGACTTTGCTCTCGGGGCCAAGGCAAGAGGGCGTGCTTGCCCGCAGAACTGAGAACACGCTGTTGGGCAGAGCTGCAACTGACCGCTGGAGTTCAGCTCTCGCCGGACGGCAGAAGGCGAAGAACGAAGCCGCTTGCGAGCGGCGCAGTGCAGCGAAGAGCTCTCCCAATTCGCCGCTAGCTCCACGGTCCTCCTCAGCTGCGAGTAGCAGCGCTCGCAGTACACAGAGCTTCGCAAGGCCCGAAGAGCCGGAGGGAAGTATCGCACACGCAAATGTGCCAGGACAGAGACGTGTTCTACGTTGTCCCCTCTCGTCGTGCAGTTTGTGCCTCTGCTGCTTCTGCTGTTAGGAATCGCTCCTCGAAAGACGAGCGAGAGCGTCCTTCCGGGTGCATTGCACTGAGTCGAGTGCTCGCTCGGGACTTTGCTCTCGGGGCCAAGGCAAGAGGGCGTGCTTGCCCGCAGAACTGAGAACACGCTGTTGGGCAGAGCTGCAACTGACCGCTGGAGTTCAGCTCTCGCCGGACGGCAGAAGGCGAAGAACGAAGCCGCTTGCGAGCGGCGCAGTGCAGCGAAGAGCTCTCCGAATTCGCCGCTAGCTCCACGGTCCTCCTCAGCTGCGAGTAGCAGCGCTCGCAGTACACAGAGCTTCGCAAGGCCCGAAGAGCCGGAGGGAAGTATCGCACACGCAAATGTGCCAGGACAGAGACGTGTTCTACGTTGTCCCCTCTCGTCGTGCAGTTTGTGCCTCTGCTGCTTCTGCTGTTAGGAATCGCTCCTCGAAAGACGAGCGAGAGCGTCCTTCCGGGTGCATTGCACTGAGTCGAGTGCTCGCTCGGGACTTTGCTCTCGGGGCCAAGGCAAGAGGGCGTGCTTGCCCGCAGAACTGAGAACACGCTGTTGGGCAGAGCTGCAACTGACCGCTGGAGTTCAGCTCTCGCCGGACGGCAGAAGGCGAAGAACGAAGCCGCTTGCGAGCGGCGCAGTGCAGCGAAGAGCTCTCCCAATTCGCCGCTAGCTCCACGGTCCTTCTCAGCTGCGAGTAGCAGCGCTCGCAGTACACAGAGCTTCGCAAGGCCCGAAGAGCCGGAGGGAAGTATCGCACACGCAAATGTGCCAGGACAGAGACGTGTTCTACGTTGTCCCCTCTCGTCGTGCAGTTTGTGCCTCTGCTGCTTCTGCTGTTAGGAATCGCTCCTCGAAAGACGAGCGAGAGCGTCCTTCCGGGTGCATTGCACTGAGTCGAGTGCTCGCTCGGGACTTTGCTCTCGGGGCCAAGGCAAGAGGGCGTGCTTGCCCGCAGAACTGAGAACACGCTGTTGGGCAGAGCTGCAACTGACCGCTGGAGTTCAGCTCTCGCCGGACGGCAGAAGGCGAAGAACGAAGCCGCTTGCGAGCGGCGCAGTGCAGCGAAGAGCTCTCCCAATTCGCCGCTAGCTCCACGGTCCTCCTCAGCTGCGAGTAGCAGCGCTCGCAGTACACAGAGCTTCGCAAGGCCCGAAGAGCCGGAGGGAAGTTTCGCACACGAAAATGTGCCAGGACAGAGACGTGTTCTACGTTGTCCCCTCTCGTCGTGCAGTTTGTGCCTCTGCTGCTTCTGCTGTTAGGAATCGCTCCTCGAAAGACGAGCGAGAGCGTCCTTCCGGGTGCATTGCACTGAGTCGAGTGCTCGCTCGGGACTTTGCTCTCGGGGCCAAGGCAAGAGGGCGTGCTTGCCCGCAGAACTGAGAACACGCTGTTGGGCAGAGCTGCAACTGACCGCTGGAGTTCAGCTCTCGCCGGACGGCAGAAGGCGAAGAACGAAGCCGCTTGCGAGCGGCGCAGTGCAGCGAAGAGCTCTCCGAATTCGCCGCTAGCTCCACGGTCCTCCTCAGCTGCGAGTAGCAGCGCTCGCAGTACACAGAGCTTCGCAAGGCCCGAAGAGCCGGAGGGAAGTATCGCACACGCAAATGTGCCAGGACAGAGACGTGTTCTACGTTGTCCCCTCTCGTCGTGCAGTTTGTGCCTCTGCTGCTTCTGCTGTTAGGAATCGCTCCTCGAAAGACGAGCGAGAGCGTCCTTCCGGGTGCATTGCACTGAGTCGAGTGCTCGCTCGGGACTTTGCACTCGGGGCCAAGGCAAGAGGGCGTGCTTGCCCGCAGAACTGAGAACACGCTGTTGGGCAGAGCTGCAACTGACCGCTGGAGTTCAGCTCTCGCCGGACGGCAGAAGGCGAAGAACGAAGCCGCTTGCGAGCGGCGCAGTGCAGCGAAGGGCTCTCCGAATTCGCCGCTAGCTCCACGGTCCTTCTCAGCTGCGAGTAGCAGCGCTCGCAGTACACAGAGCTTCGCAAGGCCCGAAGAGCCGGAGGGAAGTATCGCACACGCAAATGTGCCAGGACAGAGACGTGTTCTACGTTGTCCCCTCTCGTCGTGCAGTTTGTGCCTCTGCTGCTTCTGCTGTTAGGAATCGCTCCTCGAAAGACGAGCGAGAGCGTCCTTCCGGGTGCATTGCACTGAGTCGAGTGCTCGCTCGGGACTTTGCTCTCGGGGCCAAGGCAAGAGGGCGTGCTTGCCCGCAGAACTGAGAACACGCTGTTGGGCAGAGCTGCAACTGACCGCTGGAGTTCAGCTCTCGCCGGACGGCAGAAGGCGAAGAACGAAGCCGCTTGCGAGCGGCGCAGTGCAGCGAAGAGCTCTCCCAATTCGCCGCTAGCTCCACGGTCCTCCTCAGCTGCGAGTAGCAGCGCTCGCAGTACACAGAGCTTCGCAAGGCCCGAAGAGCCGGAGGGAAGTATCGCACACGCAAATGTGCCAGGACAGAGACGTGTTCTACGTTGTCCCCTCTCGTCGTGCAGTTTGTGCCTCTGCTGCTTCTGCTGTTAGGAATCGCTCCTCGAAAGACGAGCGAGAGCGTCCTTCCGGGTGCATTGCACTGAGTCGAGTGCTCGCTCGGGACTTTGCTCTCGGGGCCAAGGCAAGAGGGCGTGCTTGCCCGCAGAACTGAGAACACGCTGTTGGGCAGAGCTGCAACTGACCGCTGGAGTTCAGCTCTCGCCGGACGGCAGAAGGCGAAGAACGAAGCCGCTTGCGAGCGGCGCAGTGCAGCGAAGAGCTCTCCCAATTCGCCGCTAGCTCCACGGTCCTCCTCAGCTGCGAGTAGCAGCGCTCGCAGTACACAGAGCTTCGCAAGGCCCGAAGAGCCGGAGGGAAGTATCGCACACGCAAATGTGCCAGGACAGAGACGTGTTCTACGTTGTCCCCTCATCGTGCAGTTTGTGCCTCTGCTGCTTCTGCTGTTAGGAATCGCTCCTCGAAAGACGAGCGAGAGCGTCCTTCCGGGTGCATTGCACTGAGTCGAGTGCTCGCTCGGGACTTTGCTCTCGGGGCCAAGGCAAGAGGGCGTGCTTGCCCGCAGAACTGAGAACACGCTGTTGGGCAGAGCTGCAACTGACCGCTGGAGTTCAGCTCTCGCCGGACGGCAGAAGGCGAAGAACGAAGCCGCTTGCGAGCGGCGCAGTGCAGCGAAGAGCTCTCCCAATTCGCCGCTAGCTCCACGGTCCTCCTCAGCTGCGAGTAGCAGCGCTCGCAGTACACAGAGCTTCGCAAGGCCCGAAGAGCCGGAGGGAAGTATCGCACACGCAAATGTGCCAGGACAGAGACGTGTTCTACGTTGTCCCCTCTCGTCGTGCAGTTTGTGCCTCTGCTGCTTCTGCTGTTAGGAATCGCTCCTCGAAAGACGAGCGAGAGCGTCCTTCCGGGTGCATTGCACTGAGTCGAGTGCTCGCTCGGGACTTTGCTCTCGGGGCCAAGGCAAGAGGGCGTGCTTGCCCGCAGAACTGAGAACACGCTGTTGGGCAGAGCTGCAACTGACCGCTGGAGTTCAGCTCTCGCCGGACGGCAGAAGGCGAAGAACGAAGCCGCTTGCGAGCGGCGCAGTGCAGCGAAGAGCTCTCCCAATTCGCCGCTAGCTCCACGGTCCTCCTCAGCTGCGAGTAGCAGCGCTCGCAGTACACAGAGCTTCGCAAGGCCCGAAGAGCCGGAGGGAAGTATCGCACACGCAAATGTGCCAGGACAGAGACGTGTTCTACGTTGTCCCCTCTCGTCGTGCAGTTTGTGCCTCTGCTGCTTCTGCTGTTAGGAATCGCTCCTCGAAAGACGAGCGAGAGCGTCCTTCCGGGTGCATTGCACTGAGTCGAGTGCTCGCTCGGGACTTTGCTCTCGGGGCCAAGGCAAGAGGGCGTGCTTGCCCGCAGAACTGAGAACACGCTGTTGGGCAGAGCTGCAACTGACCGCTGGAGTTCAGCTCTCGCCGGACGGCAGAAGGCGAAGAACGAAGCCGCTTGCGAGCGGCGCAGTGCAGCGAAGAGCTCTCCCAATTCGCCGCTAGCTCCACGGTCCTTCTCAGCTGCGAGTAGCAGCGCTCGCAGTACACAGAGCTTCGCAAGGCCCGAAGAGCCGGAGGGAAGTATCGCACACGCAAATGTGCCAGGACAGAGACGTGTTCTACGTTGTCCCCTCTCGTCGTGCAGTTTGTGCCTCTGCTGCTTCTGCTGTTAGGAATCGCTCCTCGAAAGACGAGCGAGAGCGTCCTTCCGGGTGCATTGCACTGAGTCGAGTGCTCGCTCGGGACTTTGCTCTCGGGGCCAAGGCAAGAGGGCGTGCTTGCCCGCAGAACTGAGAACACGCTGTTGGGCAGAGCTGCAACTGACCGCTGGAGTTCAGCTCTCGCCGGACGGCAGAAGGCGAAGAACGAAGCCGCTTGCGAGCGGCGCAGTGCAGCGAAGAGCTCTCCCAATTCGCCGCTAGCTCCACGGTCCTCCTCAGCTGCGAGTAGCAGCGCTCGCAGTACACAGAGCTTCGCAAGGCCCGAAGAGCCGGAGGGAAGTTTCGCACACGAAAATGTGCCAGGACAGAGACGTGTTCTACGTTGTCCCTTCTCGTCGTGCAGTTTGTGCCTCTGCTGCTTCTGCTGTTAGGAATCGCTCCTCGAAAGACGAGCGAGAGCGTCCTTCCGGGTGCATTGCACTGAGTCGAGTGCTCGCTCGGGACTTTGCTCTCGGGGCCAAGGCAAGAGGGCGTGCTTGCCCGCAGAACTGAGAACACGCTGTTGGGCAGAGCTGCAACTGACCGCTGGAGTTCAGCTCTCGCCGGACGGCAGAAGGCGAAGAACGAAGCCGCTTGCGAGCGGCGCAGTGCAGCGAAGAGCTCTCCCAATTCGCCGCTAGCTCCACGGTCCTCCTCAGCTGCGAGTAGCAGCGCTCGCAGTACACAGAGCTTCGCAAGGCCCGAAGAGCCGGAGGGAAGTTTCGCACACGAAAATGTGCCAGGACAGAGACGTGTTCTACGTTGTCCCCTCTCGTCGTGCAGTTTGTGCCTCTGCTGCTTCTGCTGTTAGGAATCGCTCCTCGAAAGACGAGCGAGAGCGTCCTTCCGGGTGCATTGCACTGAGTCGAGTGCTCGCTCGGGACTTTGCACTCGGGGCCAAGGCAAGAGGGCGTGCTTGCCCGCAGAACTGAGAACACGCTGTTGGGCAGAGCTGCAACTGACCGCTGGAGTTCAGCTCTCGCCGGACGGCAGAAGGCGAAGAACGAAGCCGCTTGCGAGCGGCGCAGTGCAGCGAAGGGCTCTCCGAATTCGCCGCTAGCTCCACGGTCCTTCTCAGCTGCGAGTAGCAGCGCTCGCAGTACACAGAGCTTCGCAAGGCCCGAAGAGCCGGAGGGAAGTATCGCACACGCAAATGTGCCAGGACAGAGACGTGTTCTACGTTGTCCCCTCTCGTCGTGCAGTTTGTGCCTCTGCTGCTTCTGCTGTTAGGAATCGCTCCTCGAAAGACGAGCGAGAGCGTCCTTCCGGGTGCATTGCACTGAGTCGAGTGCTCGCTCGGGACTTTGCTCTCGGGGCCAAGGCAAGAGGGCGTGCTTGCCCGCAGAACTGAGAACACGCTGTTGGGCAGAGCTGCAACTGACCGCTGGAGTTCAGCTCTCGCCGGACGGCAGAAGGCGAAGAACGAAGCCGCTTGCGAGCGGCGCAGTGCAGCGAAGAGCTCTCCCAATTCGCCGCTAGCTCCACGGTCCTCCTCAGCTGCGAGTAGCAGCGCTCGCAGTACACAGAGCTTCGCAAGGCCCGAAGAGCCGGAGGGAAGTATCGCACACGCAAATGTGCCAGGACAGAGACGTGTTCTACGTTGTCCCCTCTCGTCGTGCAGTTTGTGCCTCTGCTGCTTCTGCTGTTAGGAATCGCTCCTCGAAAGACGAGCGAGAGCGTCCTTCCGGGTGCATTGCACTGAGTCGAGTGCTCGCTCGGGACTTTGCACTCGGGGCCAAGGCAAGAGGGCGTGCTTGCCCGCAGAACTGAGAACACGCTGTTGGGCAGAGCTGCAACTGACCGCTGGAGTTCAGCTCTCGCCGGACGGCAGAAGGCGAAGAACGAAGCCGCTTGCGAGCGGCGCAGTGCAGCGAAGGGCTCTCCGAATTCGCCGCTAGCTCCACGGTCCTTCTCAGCTGCGAGTAGCAGCGCTCGCAGTACACAGAGCTTCGCAAGGCCCGAAGAGCCGGAGGGAAGTATCGCACACGCAAATGTGCCAGGACAGAGACGTGTTCTACGTTGTCCCCTCTCGTCGTGCAGTTTGTGCCTCTGCTGCTTCTGCTGTTAGGAATCGCTCCTCGAAAGACGAGCGAGAGCGTCCTTCCGGGTGCATTGCACTGAGTCGAGTGCTCGCTCGGGACTTTGCTCTCGGGGCCAAGGCAAGAGGGCGTGCTTGCCCGCAGAACTGAGAACACGCTGTTGGGCAGAGCTGCAACTGACCGCTGGAGTTCAGCTCTCGCCGGACGGCAGAAGGCGAAGAACGAAGCCGCTTGCGAGCGGCGCAGTGCAGCGAAGAGCTCTCCCAATTCGCCGCTAGCTCCACGGTCCTCCTCAGCTGCGAGTAGCAGCGCTCGCAGTACACAGAGCTTCGCAAGGCCCGAAGAGCCGGAGGGAAGTTTCGCACACGCAAATGTGCCAGGACAGAGACGTGTTCTACGTTGTCCCTTCTCGTCGTGCAGTTTGTGCCTCTGCTGCTTCTGCTGTTAGGAATCGCTCCTCGAAAGACGAGCGAGAGCGTCCTTCCGGGTGCATTGCACTGAGTCGAGTGCTCGCTCGGGACTTTGCTCTCGGGGCCAAGGCAAGAGGGCGTGCTTGCCCGCAGAACTGAGAACACGCTGTTGGGCAGAGCTGCAACTGACCGCTGGAGTTCAGCTCTCGCCGGACGGCAGAAGGCGAAGAACGAAGCCGCTTGCGAGCGGCGCAGTGCAGCGAAGAGCTCTCCCAATTCGCCGCTAGCTCCACGGTCCTCCTCAGCTGCGAGTAGCAGCGCTCGCAGTACACAGAGCTTCGCAAGGCCCGAAGAGCCGGAGGGAAGTTTCGCACACGAAAATGTGCCAGGACAGAGACGTGTTCTACGTTGTCCCCTCTCGTCGTGCAGTTTGTGCCTCTGCTGCTTCTGCTGTTAGGAATCGCTCCTCGAAAGACGAGCGAGAGCGTCCTTCCGGGTGCATTGCACTGAGTCGAGTGCTCGCTCGGGACTTTGCACTCGGGGCCAAGGCAAGAGGGCGTGCTTGCCCGCAGAACTGAGAACACGCTGTTGGGCAGAGCTGCAACTGACCGCTGGAGTTCAGCTCTCGCCGGACGGCAGAAGGCGAAGAACGAAGCCGCTTGCGAGCGGCGCAGTGCAGCGAAGGGCTCTCCGAATTCGCCGCTAGCTCCACGGTCCTCCTCAGCTGCGAGTAGCAGCGCTCGCAGTACACAGAGCTTCGCAAGGCCCGAAGAGCCGGAGGGAAGTATCGCACACGCAAATGTGCCAGGACAGAGACGTGTTCTACGTTGTCCCCTCTCGTCGTGCAGTTTGTGCCTCTGCTGCTTCTGCTGTTAGGAATCGCTCCTCGAAAGACGAGCGAGAGCGTCCTTCCGGGTGCATTGCACTGAGTCGAGTGCTCGCTCGGGACTTTGCTCTCGGGGCCAAGGCAAGAGGGCGTGCTTGCCCGCAGAACTGAGAACACGCTGTTGGGCAGAGCTACAACTGACCGCTGGAGTTCAGCTCTCGCCGGACGGCAGAAGGCGAAGAACGAAGCCGCTTGCGAGCGGCGCAGTGCAGCGAAGAGCTCTCCCAATTCGCCGCTAGCTCCACGGTCCTTCTCAGCTGCGAGTAGCAGCGCTCGCAGTACACAGAGCTTCGCAAGGCCCGAAGAGCCGGAGGGAAGTATCGCACACGCAAATGTGCCAGGACAGAGACGTGTTCTACGTTGTCCCCTCTCGTCGTGCAGTTTGTGCCTCTGCTGCTTCTGCTGTTAGGAATCGCTCCTCGAAAGACGAGCGAGAGCGTCCTTCCGGGTGCATTGCACTGAGTCGAGTGCTCGCTCGGGACTTTGCACTCGGGGCCAAGGCAAGAGGGCGTGCTTGCCCGCAGAACTGAGAACACGCTGTTGGGCAGAGCTGCAACTGACCGCTGGAGTTCAGCTCTCGCCGGACGGCAGAAGGCGAAGAACGAAGCCGCTTGCGAGCGGCGCAGTGCAGCGAAGAGCTCTCCCAATTCGCCGCTAGCTCCACGGTCCTTCTCAGCTGCGAGTAGCAGCGCTCGCAGTACACAGAGCTTCGCAAGGCCCGAAGAGCCGGAGGGAAGTATCGCACACGCAAATGTGCCAGGACAGAGACGTGTTCTACGTTGTCCCCTCTCGTCGTGCAGTTTGTGCCTCTGCTGCTTCTGCTGTTAGGAATCGCTCCTCGAAAGACGAGCGAGAGCGTCCTTCCGGGTGCATTGCACTGAGTCGAGTGCTCGCTCGGGACTTTGCTCTCGGGGCCAAGGCAAGAGGGCGTGCTTGCCCGCAGAACTGAGAACACGCTGTTGGGCAGAGCTGCAACTGACCGCTGGAGTTCAGCTCTCGCCGGACGGCAGAAGGCGAAGAACGAAGCCGCTTGCGAGCGGCGCAGTGCAGCGAAGAGCTCTCCGAATTCGCCGCTAGCTCCACGGTCCTCCTCAGCTGCGAGTAGCAGCGCTCGCAGTACACAGAGCTTCGCAAGGCCCGAAGAGCCGGAGGGAAGTTTCGCACACGAAAATGTGCCAGGACAGAGACGTGTTCTACGTTGTCCCTTCTCGTCGTGCAGTTTGTGCCTCTGCTGCTTCTGCTGTTAGGAATCGCTCCTCGAAAGACGAGCGAGAGCGTCCTTCCGGGTGCATTGCACTGAGTCGAGTGCTCGCTCGGGACTTTGCTCTCGGGGCCAAGGCAAGAGGGCGTGCTTGCCCGCAGAACTGAGAACACGCTGTTGGGCAGAGCTGCAACTGACCGCTGGAGTTCAGCTCTCGCCGGACGGCAGAAGGCGAAGAACGAAGCCGCTTGCGAGCGGCGCAGTGCAGCGAAGAGCTCTCCCAATTCGCCGCTAGCTCCACGGTCCTCCTCAGCTGCGAGTAGCAGCGCTCGCAGTACACAGAGCTTCGCAAGGCCCGAAGAGCCGGAGGGAAGTTTCGCACACGAAAATGTGCCAGGACAGAGACGTGTTCTACGTTGTCCCCTCTCGTCGTGCAGTTTGTGCCTCTGCTGCTTCTGCTGTTAGGAATCGCTCCTCGAAAGACGAGCGAGAGCGTCCTTCCGGGTGCATTGCACTGAGTCGAGTGCTCGCTCGGGACTTTGCACTCGGGGCCAAGGCAAGAGGGCGTGCTTGCCCGCAGAACTGAGAACACGCTGTTGGGCAGAGCTGCAACTGACCGCTGGAGTTCAGCTCTCGCCGGACGGCAGAAGGCGAAGAACGAAGCCGCTTGCGAGCGGCGCAGTGCAGCGAAGGGCTCTCCGAATTCGCCGCTAGCTCCACGGTCCTTCTCAGCTGCGAGTAGCAGCGCTCGCAGTACACAGAGCTTCGCAAGGCCCGAAGAGCCGGAGGGAAGTATCGCACACGCAAATGTGCCAGGACAGAGACGTGTTCTACGTTGTCCCCTCTCGTCGTGCAGTTTGTGCATCTGCTGCTTCTGCTGTTAGGAATCGCTCCTCGAAAGACGAGCGAGAGCGTCCTTCCGGGTGCATTGCACTGAGTCGAGTGCTCGCTCGGGACTTTGCTCTCGGGGCCAAGGCAAGAGGGCGTGCTTGCCCGCAGAACTGAGAACACGCTGTTGGGCAGAGCTGCAACTGACCGCTGGAGTTCAGCTCTCGCCGGACGGCAGAAGGCGAAGAACGAAGCCGCTTGCGAGCGGCGCAGTGCAGCGAAGAGCTCTCCGAATTCGCCGCTAGCTCCACGGTCCTTCTCAGCTGCGAGTAGCAGCGCTCGCAGTACACAGAGCTTCGCAAGGCCCGAAGAGCCGGAGGGAAGTATCGCACACGCAAATGTGCCAGGACAGAGACGTGTTCTACGTTGTCCCCTCTCGTCGTGCAGTTTGTGCCTCTGCTGCTTCTGCTGTTAGGAATCGCTCCTTGAAAGACGAGCGAGAGCGTCCTTCCGGGTGCATTGCACTGAGTCGAGTGCTCGCTCGGGACTTTGCTCTCGGGGCCAAGGCAAGAGGGCGTGCTTGCCCGCAGAACTGAGAACACGCTGTTGGGCAGAGCTGCAACTGACCGCTGGAGTTCAGCTCTCGCCGGACGGCAGAAGGCGAAGAACGAAGCCGCTTGCGAGCGGCGCAGTGCAGCGAAGAGCTCTCCCAATTCGCCGCTAGCTCCACGGTCCTCCTCAGCTGCGAGTAGCAGCGCTCGCAGTACACAGAGCTTCGCAAGGCCCGAAGAGCCGGAGGGAAGTTTCGCACACGCAAATGTGCCAGGACAGAGACGTGTTCTACGTTGTCCCTTCTCGTCGTGCAGTTTGTGCCTCTGCTGCTTCTGCTGTTAGGAATCGCTCCTCGAAAGACGAGCGAGAGCGTCCTTCCGGGTGCATTGCACTGAGTCGAGTGCTCGCTCGGGACTTTGCTCTCGGGGCCAAGGCAAGAGGGCGTGCTTGCCCGCAGAACTGAGAACACGCTGTTGGGCAGAGCTGCAACTGACCGCTGGAGTTCAGCTCTCGCCGGACGGCAGAAGGCGAAGAACGAAGCCGCTTGCGAGCGGCGCAGTGCAGCGAAGAGCTCTCCCAATTCGCCGCTAGCTCCACGGTCCTTCTCAGCTGCGAGTAGCAGCGCTCGCAGTACACAGAGCTTCGCAAGGCCCGAAGAGCCGGAGGGAAGTATCGCACACGCAAATGTGCCAGGACAGAGACGTGTTCTACGTTGTCCCCTCTCGTCGTGCAGTTTGTGCCTCTGCTGCTTCTGCTGTTAGGAATCGCTCCTCGAAAGACGAGCGAGAGCGTCCTTCCGGGTGCATTGCACTGAGTCGAGTGCTCGCTCGGGACTTTGCACTCGGGGCCAAGGCAAGAGGGCGTGCTTGCCCGCAGAACTGAGAACACGCTGTTGGGCAGAGCTGCAACTGACCGCTGGAGTTCAGCTCTCGCCGGACGGCAGAAGGCGAAGAACGAAGCCGCTTGCGAGCGGCGCAGTGCAGCGAAGAGCTCTCCCAATTCGCCGCTAGCTCCACGGTCCTCCTCAGCTGCGAGTAGCAGCGCTCGCAGTACACAGAGCTTCGCAAGGCCCGAAGAGCCGGAGGGAAGTATCGCACACGCAAATGTGCCAGGACAGAGACGTGTTCTACGTTGTCCCCTCTCGTCGTGCAGTTTGTGCCTCTGCTGCTTCTGCTGTTAGGAATCGCTCCTCGAAAGACGAGCGAGAGCGTCCTTCCGGGTGCATTGCACTGAGTCGAGTGCTCGCTCGGGACTTTGCTCTCGGGGCCAAGGCAAGAGGGCGTGCTTGCCCGCAGAACTGAGAACACGCTGTTGGGCAGAGCTGCAACTGACCGCTGGAGTTCAGCTCTCGCCGGACGGCAGAAGGCGAAGAACGAAGCCGCTTGCGAGCGGCGCAGTGCAGCGAAGAGCTCTCCCAATTCGCCGCTAGCTCCACGGTCCTCCTCAGCTGCGAGTAGCAGCGCTCGCAGTACACAGAGCTTCGCAAGGCCCGAAGAGCCGGAGGGAAGTATCGCACACGCAAATGTGCCAGGACAGAGACGTGTTCTACGTTGTCCCCTCTCGTCGTGCAGTTTGTGCCTCTGCTGCTTCTGCTGTTAGGAATCGCTCCTCGAAAGACGAGCGAGAGCGTCCTTCCGGGTGCATTGCACTGAGTCGAGTGCTCGCTCGGGACTTTGCTCTCGGGGCCAAGGCAAGAGGGCGTGCTTGCCCGCAGAACTGAGAACACGCTGTTGGGCAGAGCTGCAACTGACCGCTGGAGTTCAGCTCTCGCCGGACGGCAGAAGGCGAAGAACGAAGCCGCTTGCGAGCGGCGCAGTGCAGCGAAGAGCTCTCCCAATTCGCCGCTAGCTCCACGGTCCTCCTCAGCTGCGAGTAGCAGCGCTCGCAGTACACAGAGCTTCGCAAGGCCCGAAGAGCCGGAGGGAAGTATCGCACACGCAAATGTGCCAGGACAGAGACGTGTTCTACGTTGTCCCCTCTCGTCGTGCAGTTTGTGCCTCTGCTGCTTCTGCTGTTAGGAATCGCTCCTCGAAAGACGAGCGAGAGCGTCCTTCCGGGTGCATTGCACTGAGTCGAGTGCTCGCTCGGGACTTTGCTCTCGGGGCCAAGGCAAGAGGGCGTGCTTGCCCGCAGAACTGAGAACACGCTGTTGGGCAGAGCTGCAACTGACCGCTGGAGTTCAGCTCTCGCCGGACGGCAGAAGGCGAAGAACGAAGCCGCTTGCGAGCGGCGCAGTGCAGCGAAGAGCTCTCCCAATTCGCCGCTAGCTCCACGGTCCTCCTCAGCTGCGAGTAGCAGCGCTCGCAGTACACAGAGCTTCGCAAGGCCCGAAGAGCCGGAGGGAAGTATCGCACACGCAAATGTGCCAGGACAGAGACGTGTTCTACGTTGTCCCCTCTCGTCGTGCAGTTTGTGCCTCTGCTGCTTCTGCTGTTAGGAATCGCTCCTCGAAAGACGAGCGAGAGCGTCCTTCCGGGTGCATTGCACTGAGTCGAGTGCTCGCTCGGGACTTTGCTCTCGGGGCCAAGGCAAGAGGGCGTGCTTGCCCGCAGAACTGAGAACACGCTGTTGGGCAGAGCTGCAACTGACCGCTGGAGTTCAGCTCTCGCCGGACGGCAGAAGGCGAAGAACGAAGCCGCTTGCGAGCGGCGCAGTGCAGCGAAGAGCTCTCCCAATTCGCCGCTAGCTCCACGGTCCTCCTCAGCTGCGAGTAGCAGCGCTCGCAGTACACAGAGCTTCGCAAGGCCCGAAGAGCCGGAGGGAAGTATCGCACACGCAAATGTGCCAGGACAGAGACGTGTTCTACGTTGTCCCCTCTTCGTCGTGCAGTTTGTGCCTCTGCTGCTTCTGCTGTTAGGAATCGCTCCTCGAAAGACGAGCGAGAGCGTCCTTCCGGGTGCATTGCACTGAGTCGAGTGCTCGCTCGGGACTTTGCACTCGGGGCCAAGGCAAGAGGGCGTGCTTGCCCGCAGAACTGAGAACACGCTGTTGGGCAGAGCTGCAACTGACCGCTGGAGTTCAGCTCTCGCCGGACGGCAGAAGGCGAAGAACGAAGCCGCTTGCGAGCGGCGCAGTGCAGCGAAGAGCTCTCCCAATTCGCCGCTAGCTCCACGGTCCTCCTCAGCTGCGAGTAGCAGCGCTCGCAGTACACAGAGCTTCGCAAGGCCCGAAGAGCCGGAGGGAAGTATCGCACACGCAAATGTGCCAGGACAGAGACGTGTTCTACGTTGTCCCCTCTCGTCGTGCAGTTTGTGCCTCTGCTGCTTCTGCTGTTAGGAATCGCTCCTCGAAAGACGAGCGAGAGCGTCCTTCCGGGTGCATTGCACTGAGTCGAGTGCTCGCTCGGGACTTTGCTCTCGGGGCCAAGGCAAGAGGGCGTGCTTGCCCGCAGAACTGAGAACACGCTGTTGGGCAGAGCTGCAACTGACCGCTGGAGTTCAGCTCTCGCCGGACGGCAGAAGGCGAAGAACGAAGCCGCTTGCGAGCGGCGCAGTGCAGCGAAGAGCTCTCCCAATTCGCCGCTAGCTCCACGGTCCTCCTCAGCTGCGAGTAGCAGCGCTCGCAGTACACAGAGCTTCGCAAGGCCCGAAGAGCCGGAGGGAAGTATCGCACACGCAAATGTGCCAGGACAGAGACGTGTTCTACGTTGTCCCCTCTCGTCGTGCAGTTTGTGCCTCTGCTGCTTCTGCTGTTAGGAATCGCTCCTCGAAAGACGAGCGAGAGCGTCCTTCCGGGTGCATTGCACTGAGTCGAGTGCTCGCTCGGGACTTTGCTCTCGGGGCCAAGGCAAGAGGGCGTGCTTGCCCGCAGAACTGAGAACACGCTGTTGGGCAGAGCTGCAACTGACCGCTGGAGTTCAGCTCTCGCCGGACGGCAGAAGGCGAAGAACGAAGCCGCTTGCGAGCGGCGCAGTGCAGCGAAGAGCTCTCCCAATTCGCCGCTAGCTCCACGGTCCTTCTCAGCTGCGAGTAGCAGCGCTCGCAGTACACAGAGCTTCGCAAGGCCCGAAGAGCCGGAGGGAAGTATCGCACACGCAAATGTGCCAGGACAGAGACGTGTTCTACGTTGTCCCCTCTCGTCGTGCAGTTTGTGCCTCTGCTGCTTCTGCTGTTAGGAATCGCTCCTCGAAAGACGAGCGAGAGCGTCCTTCCGGGTGCATTGCACTGAGTCGAGTGCTCGCTCGGGACTTTGCTCTCGGGGCCAAGGCAAGAGGGCGTGCTTGCCCGCAGAACTGAGAACACGCTGTTGGGCAGAGCTGCAACTGACCGCTGGAGTTCAGCTCTCGCCGGACGGCAGAAGGCGAAGAACGAAGCGGCTTGCGAGCGGCGCAGTGCAGCGAAGAGCTCTCCCAATTCGCCGCTAGCTCCACGGTCCTCCTCAGCTGCGAGTAGCAGCGCTCGCAGTACACAGAGCTTCGCAAGGCCCGAAGAGCCGGAGGGAAGTATCGCACACGCAAATGTGCCAGGACAGAGACGTGTTCTACGTTGTCCCCTCTCGTCGTGCAGTTTGTGCCTCTGCTGCTTCTGCTGTTAGGAATCGCTCCTCGAAAGACGAGCGAGAGCGTCCTTCCGGGTGCATTGCACTGAGTCGAGTGCTCGCTCGGGACTTTGCTCTCGGGGCCAAGGCAAGAGGGCGTGCTTGCCCGCAGAACTGAGAACACGCTGTTGGGCAGAGCTGCAACTGACCGCTGGAGTTCAGCTCTCGCCGGACGGCAGAAGGCGAAGAACGAAGCCGCTTGCGAGCGGCGCAGTGCAGCGAAGAGCTCTCCCAATTCGCCGCTAGCTCCACGGTCCTCCTCAGCTGCGAGTAGCAGCGCTCGCAGTACACAGAGCTTCGCAAGGCCCGAAGAGCCGGAGGGAAGTATCGCACACGCAAATGTGCCAGGACAGAGACGTGTTCTACGTTGTCCCCTCTCGTCGTGCAGTTTGTGCCTCTGCTGCTTCTGCTGTTAGGAATCGCTCCTCGAAAGACGAGCGAGAGCGTCCTTCCGGGTGCATTGCACTGAGTCGAGTGCTCGCTCGGGACTTTGCTCTCGGGGCCAAGGCAAGAGGGCGTGCTTGCCCGCAGAACTGAGAACACGCTGTTGGGCAGAGCTGCAACTGACCGCTGGAGTTCAGCTCTCGCCGGACGGCAGAAGGCGAAGAACGAAGCCGCTTGCGAGCGGCGCAGTGCAGCGAAGAGCTCTCCCAATTCGCCGCTAGCTCCACGGTCCTCCTCAGCTGCGAGTAGCAGCGCTCGCAGTACACAGAGCTTCGCAAGGCCCGAAGAGCCGGAGGGAAGTATCGCACACGCAAATGTGCCAGGACAGAGACGTGTTCTACGTTGTCCCCTCTCGTCGTGCAGTTTGTGCCTCTGCTGCTTCTGCTGTTAGGAATCGCTCCTCGAAAGACGAGCGAGAGCGTCCTTCCGGGTGCATTGCACTGAGTCGAGTGCTCGCTCGGGACTTTGCTCTCGGGGCCAAGGCAAGAGGGCGTGCTTGCCCGCAGAACTGAGAACACGCTGTTGGGCAGAGCTGCAACTGACCGCTGGAGTTCAGCTCTCGCCGGACGGCAGAAGGCGAAGAACGAAGCCGCTTGCGAGCGGCGCAGTGCAGCGAAGAGCTCTCCCAATTCGCCGCTAGCTCCACGGTCCTCCTCAGCTGCGAGTAGCAGCGCTCGCAGTACACAGAGCTTCGCAAGGCCCGAAGAGCCGGAGGGAAGTATCGCACACGCAAATGTGCCAGGACAGAGACGTGTTCTACGTTGTCCCCTCTCGTCGTGCAGTTTGTGCCTCTGCTGCTTCTGCTGTTAGGAATCGCTCCTCGAAAGACGAGCGAGAGCGTCCTTCCGGGTGCATTGCACTGAGTCGAGTGCTCGCTCGGGACTTTGCTCTCGGGGCCAAGGCAAGAGGGCGTGCTTGCCCGCAGAACTGAGAACACGCTGTTGGGCAGAGCTGCAACTGACCGCTGGAGTTCAGCTCTCGCCGGACGGCAGAAGGCGAAGAACGAAGCCA
>NW_028276288.1:0-26561 GCF_052056855.1 Sturnus vulgaris
TCCTTCTCAGCTGCGAGTAGCAGCGCTCGCAGTACACAGAGCTTCGCAAGGCCCGAAGACCCGGAGGGAAGTATGGCACACGCAAATGTGCCAGGACAGAGACGTGTTCTACGTTGTCCCCTCTCGTCGTGCAGTTTGTGCCTCTGCTGCTTCTGCTGTTAGGAATCGCTCCTTGAAAGGCGAGCGAGAGCGTCCTTCCGGGTGCATTGCACTGAGTCGAGTGCTCGCTCGGGACTTTGCTCTCGGGGCCAAGGCAAGAGGGCGTGCTTGCCCGCAGAACCGAGAACACGCTGTTGGGCAGAGCTGCAACTGACCGCTGGAGTTCAGCTCTCGCCGGACGGCAGAAGGCGAAGAACGAAGCCGCTTGCGAGCGGCGCAGTGCAGCGAAGAGCTCTCCGAATTCGCCGCTAGCTCCACGGTCCTTCTCAGCTGCGAGTAGCAGCGCTCGCAGTACACAGAGCTTCGCAAGGCCCGAAGACCCGGAGGGAAGTATCGCACACGAAAATGTGCCAGGACAGAGACGTGTTCTACGTTGTCCCCTCTCGTCGTGCAGTTTGTGCCTCTGCTGCTTCTGCTGTTAGGAATCGCTCCTTGAAAGGCGAGCGAGAGCGTCCTTCCGGGTGCATTGCACTGAGTCGAGTGCTCGCTCGGGACTTTGCTCTCGGGGCCAAGGCAAGAGGGCGTGCTTGCCCGCAGAACCGAGAACACGCTGTTGGGCAGAGCTGCAACTGACCGCTGGAGTTCAGCTCTCGCCGGACGGCAGAAGGCGAAGAACGAAGGCGCTTGCGAGCGGCGCAGTGCAGCGAAGAGCTCTCCGAATTCGCCGCTAGCTCCACGGTCCTTCTCAGCTGCGAGTAGCAGCGCTCGCAGTACACAGAGCTTCGCAAGGCCCGAAGACCCGGAGGGAAGTATCGCACACGCAAATGTGCCAGGACAGAGACGTGTTCTACGGTGTCCCTTCTCGTCGTGCAGTTTGTGCCTCTGCTGCTTCTGCTGTTAGGAATCGCTCCTTGAAAGGCGAGCGAGAGCGTCCTTCCGGGTGCATTGCACTGAGTCGAGTGCTCGCTCGGGACTTTGCTCTCGGGGCCAAGGCAAGAGGGCGTGCTTGCCCGCAGAACCGAGAACACGCTGTTGGGCAGAGCTGCAACTGACCGCTGGAGTTCAGCTCTCGCCGGACGGCAGAAGGCGAAGAACGAAGCCGCTTGCGAGCGGCGCAGTGCAGCGAAGAGCTCTCCGAATTCGCCGCTAGCTCCCCGGTCCTTCTCAGCTGCGAGTAGCAGCGCTCGCAGTACACAGAGCTTCGCAAGGCCCGAAGACCCGGAGGGAAGTATCGCACACGAAAATGTGCCAGGACAGAGACGTGTTCTACGTTGTCCCCTCTCGTCGTGCAGTTTGTGCCTCTGCTGCTTCTGCTGTTAGGAATCGCTCCTTGAAAGGCGAGCGAGAGCGTCCTTCCGGGTGCATTGCACTGAGTCGAGTGCTCGCTCGGGACTTTGCTCTCGGGGCCAAGGCAAGAGGGCGTGCTTGCCCGCAGAACCGAGAACACGCTGTTGGGCAGAGCTGCAACTGACCGCTGGAGTTCAGCTCTCGCCGGACGGCAGAAGGCGAAGAACGAAGGCGCTTGCGAGCGGCGCAGTGCAGCGAAGAGCTCTCCGAATTCGCCGCTAGCTCCACGGTCCTTCTCAGCTGCGAGTAGCAGCGCTCGCAGTACACAGAGCTTCGCAAGGCCCGAAGACCCGGAGGGAAGTATCGCACACGAAAATGTGCCAGGACAGAGACGTGTTCTACGTTGTCCCCTCTCGTCGTGCAGTTTGTGCCTCTGCTGCTTCTGCTGTTAGGAATCGCTCCTTGAAAGGCGAGCGAGAGCGTCCTTCCGGGTGCATTGCACTGAGTCGAGTGCTCGCTCGGGACTTTGCTCTCGCGGCCAAGGCAAGAGGGCGTGCTTGCCCGCAGAACCGAGAACACGCTGTTGGGCAGAGCTGCAACTGACCGCTGGAGTTCAGCTCTCGCCGGACGGCAGAAGGCGAAGAACGAAGGCGCTTGCGAGCGGCGCAGTGCAGCGAAGAGCTCTCCGAATTCGCCGCTAGCTCCACGGTCCTTCTCAGCTGCGAGTAGCAGCGCTCGCAGTACACAGAGCTTCGCAAGGCCCGAAGAGCCGGAGGGAAGTATCGCACACGCAAATGTGCCAGGACAGAGACGTGTTCTACGGTGTCCCCTCTCGTCGTGCAGTTTGTGCCTCTGCTGCTTCTGCTGTTAGGAATCGCTCCTTGAAAGGCGAGCGAGAGCGTCCTTCCGGGTGCATTGCACTGAGTCGAGTGCTCGCTCGGGACTTTGCTCTCGGGGCCAAGGCAAGAGGGCGTGCTTGCCCGCAGAACCGAGAACACGCTGTTGGGCAGAGCTGCAACTGACCGCTGGAGTTCAGCTCTCGCCGGACGGCAGAAGGCGAAGAACGAAGGCGCTTGCGAGCGGCGCAGTGCAGCGAAGAGCTCTCCGAATTCGCCGCTAGCTCCACGGTCCTTCTCAGCTGCGAGTAGCAGCGCTCGCAGTACACAGAGCTTCGCAAGGCCCGAAGACCCGGAGGGAAGTATCGCACACGCAAATGTGCCAGGACAGAGACGTGTTCTACGGTGTCCCTTCTCGTCGTGCAGTTTGTGCCTCTGCTGCTTCTGCTGTTAGGAATCGCTCCTTGAAAGGCGAGCGAGAGCGTCCTTCCGGGTGCATTGCACTGAGTCGAGTGCTCGCTCGGGACTTTGCACTCGGGGCCAAGGCAAGAGGGCGTGCTTGCCCGCAGAACCGAGAACACGCTGTTGGGCAGAGCTGCAACTGACCGCTGGAGTTCAGCTCTCGCCGGACGGCAGAAGGCGAAGAACGAAGGCGCTTGCGAGCGGCGCAGTGCAGCGAAGAGCTCTCCGAATTCGCCGCTAGCTCCACGGTCCTTCTCAGCTGCGAGTAGCAGCGCTCGCAGTACACAGAGCTTCGCAAGGCCCGAAGAGCCGGAGGGAAGTATCGCACACGCAAATGTGCCAGGACAGAGACGTGTTCTACGGTGTCCCCTCTCGTCGTGCAGTTTGTGCCTCTGCTGCTTCTGCTGTTAGGAATCGCTCCTTGAAAGGCGAGCGAGAGCGTCCTTCCGGGTGCATTGCACTGAGTCGAGTGCTCGCTCGGGACTTTGCTCTCGGGGCCAAGGCAAGAGGGCGTGCTTGCCCGCAGAACCGAGAACACGCTGTTGGGCAGAGCTGCAACTGACCGCTGGAGTTCAGCTCTCGCCGGACGGCAGAAGGCGAAGAACGAAGCCGCTTGCGAGCGGCGCAGTGCAGCGAAGAGCTCTCCGAATTCGCCGCTAGCTCCACGGTCCTTCTCAGCTGCGAGTAGCAGCGCTCGCAGTACACAGAGCTTCGCAAGGCCCGAAGAGCCGGAGGGAAGTATCGCACACGCAAATGTGCCAGGACAGAGACGTGTTCTACGGTGTCCCCTTCTCGTCGTGCAGTTTGTGCCTCTGCTGCTTCTGCTGTTAGGAATCGCTCCTTGAAAGGCGAGCGAGAGCGTCCTTCCGGGTGCATTGCACTGAGTCGAGTGCTCGCTCGGGACTTTGCACTCGGGGCCAAGGCAAGAGGGCGTGCTTGCCCGCAGAACCGAGAACACGCTGTTGGGCAGAGCTGCAACTGACCGCTGGAGTTCAGCTCTCGCCGGACGGCAGAAGGCGAAGAACGAAGCCGCTTGCGAGCGGCGCAGTGCAGCGAAGAGCTCTCCGAATTCGCCGCTAGCTCCACGGTCCTTCTCAGCTGCGAGTAGCAGCGCTCGCAGTACACAGAGCTTCGCAAGGCCCGAAGACCCGGAGGGAAGTATCGCACACGCAAATGTGCCAGGACAGAGACGTGTTCTACGTTGTCCCCTCTCGTCGTGCAGTTTGTGCCTCTGCTGCTTCTGCTGTTAGGAATCGCTCCTTGAAAGGCGAGCGAGAGCGTCCTTCCGGGTGCATTGCACTGAGTCGAGTGCTCGCTCGGGACTTTGCTCTCGGGGCCAAGGCAAGAGGGCGTGCTTGCCCGCAGAACCGAGAACACGCTGTTGGGCAGAGCTGCAACTGACCGCTGGAGTTCAGCTCTCGCCGGACGGCAGAAGGCGAAGAACGAAGCCGCTTGCGAGCGGCGCAGTGCAGCGAAGAGCTCTCCGAATTCGCCGCTAGCTCCCCGGTCCTTCTCAGCTGCGAGTAGCAGCGCTCGCAGTACACAGAGCTTCGCAAGGCCCGAAGAGCCGGAGGGAAGTATGGCACACGCAAATGTGCCAGGACAGAGACGTGTTCTACGTTGTCCCCTCTCGTCGTGCAGTTTGTGCCTCTGCTGCTTCTGCTGTTAGGAATCGCTCCTTGAAAAGCGAGCGAGAGCGTCCTTCCGGGTGCATTGCACTGAGTCGAGTGCTCGCTCGGGACTTTGCTCTCGGGGCCAAGGCAAGAGGGCGTGCTTGCCCGCAGAACCGAGAACACGCTGTTGGGCAGAGCTGCAACTGACCGCTGGAGTTCAGCTCTCGCCGGACGGCAGAAGGCGAAGAACGAAGCCGCTTGCGAGCGGCGCAGTGCAGCGAAGAGCTCTCCGAATTCGCCGCTAGCTCCACGGTCCTTCTCAGCTGCGAGTAGCAGCGCTCGCAGTACACAGAGCTTCGCAAGGCCCGAAGACCCGGAGGGAAGTATCGCACACGAAAATGTGCCAGGACAGAGACGTGTTCTACGGTGTCCCCTCTCGTCGTGCAGTTTGTGCCTCTGCTGCTTCTGCTGTTAGGAATCGCTCCTTGAAAGGCGAGCGAGAGCGTCCTTCCGGGTGCATTGCACTGAGTCGAGTGCTCGCTCGGGACTTTGCTCTCGCGGCCAAGGCAAGAGGGCGTGCTTGCCCGCAGAACCGAGAACACGCTGTTGGGCAGAGCTGCAACTGACCGCTGGAGTTCAGCTCTCGCCGGACGGCAGAAGGCGAAGAACGAAGCCGCTTGCGAGCGGCGCAGTGCAGCGAAGAGCTCTCCGAATTCGCCGCTAGCTCCACGGTCTTTTTCAGCTGCGAGTAGCAGCGCTCGCAGTACACAGAGCTTCGCAAGGCCCGAAGAGCCGGAGGGAAGTATGGCACACGCAAATGTGCCAGGACAGAGACGTGTTCTACGTTGTCCCTTCTCGTCGTGCAGTTTGTGCCTCTGCTGCTTCTGCTGTTAGGAATCGCTCCTTGAAAGGCGAGGGCGAGCGTCCTTCCGGGTGCATTGCACTGAGTCGAGTGCTCGCTCGGGACTTTGCTCTCGCGGCCAAGGCAAGAGGGCGTGCTTGCCCGCAGAACCGAGAACACGCTGTTGGGCAGAGCTGCAACTGACCGCTGGAGTTCAGCTCTCGCCGGACGGCAGAAGGCGAAGAACGAAGGCGCTTGCGAGCGGCGCAGTGCAGCGAAGAGCTCTCCGAATTCGCCGCTAGCTCCACGGTCCTTCTCAGCTGCGAGTAGCAGCGCTCGCAGTACACAGAGCTTCGCAAGGCCCGAAGAGCCGGAGGGAAGTATCGCACACGCAAATGTGCCAGGACAGAGACGTGTTCTACGGTGTCCCCTCTCGTCGTGCAGTTTGTGCCTCTGCTGCTTCTGCTGTTAGGAATCGCTCCTTGAAAGGCGAGCGAGAGCGTCCTTCCGGGTGCATTGCACTGAGTCGAGTGCTCGCTCGGGACTTTGCTCTCGCGGCCAAGGCAAGAGGGCGTGCTTGCCCGCAGAACCGAGAACACGCTGTTGGGCAGAGCTGCAACTGACCGCTGGAGTTCAGCTCTCGCCGGACGGCAGAAGGCGAAGAACGAAGCCGCTTGCGAGCGGCGCAGTGCAGCGAAGAGCTCTCCGAATTCGCCGCTAGCTCCCCGGTCCTTCTCAGCTGCGAGTAGCAGCGCTCGCAGTACACAGAGCTTCGCAAGGCCCGAAGAGCCGGAGGGAAGTATCGCACACGCAAATGTGCCAGGACAGAGACGTGATCTACGTTGTCCCCTCTCGTCGTGCAGTTTGTGCCTCTGCTGCTTCTGCTGTTAGGAATCGCTCCTTGAAAGGCGAGCGAGAGCGTCCTTCCGGGTGCATTGCACTGAGTCGAGTGCTCGCTCGGGACTTTGCTCTCGGGGCCAAGGCAAGAGGGCGTGCTTGCCCGCAGAACCGAGAACACGCTGTTGGGCAGAGCTGCAACTGACCGCTGGAGTTCAGCTCTCGCCGGACGGCAGAAGGCGAAGAACGAAGCCGCTTGCGAGCGGCGCAGTGCAGCGAAGAGCTCTCCGAATTCGCCGCTAGCTCCACGGTCCTTCTCAGCTGCGAGTAGCAGCGCTCGCAGTACACAGAGCTTCGCAAGGCCCGAAGAGCCGGAGGGAAGTATCGCACACGCAAATGTGCCAGGACAGAGACGTGTTCTACGGTGTCCCCTCTCGTCGTGCAGTTTGTGCCTCTGCTGCTTCTGCTGTTAGGAATCGCTCCTTGAAAGGCGAGCGAGAGCGTCCTTCCGGGTGCATTGCACTGAGTCGAGTGCTCGCTCGGGACTTTGCTCTCGCGGCCAAGGCAAGAGGGCGTGCTTGCCCGCAGAACCGAGAACACGCTGTTGGGCAGAGCTGCAACTGACCGCTGGAGTTCAGCTCTCGCCGGACGGCAGAAGGCGAAGAACGAAGGCGCTTGCGAGCGGCGCAGTGCAGCGAAGAGCTCTCCGAATTCGCCGCTAGCTCCCCGGTCCTTCTCAGCTGCGAGTAGCAGCGCTCGCAGTACACAGAGCTTCGCAAGGCCCGAAGAGCCGGAGGGAAGTATCGCACACGAAAATGTGCCAGGACAGAGACGTGTTCTACGTTGTCCCCTCTCGTCGTGCAGTTTGTGCCTCTGCTGCTTCTGCTGTTAGGAATCGCTCCTTGAAAGGCGAGCGAGAGCGTCCTTCCGGGTGCATTGCACTGAGTCGAGTGCTCGCTCGGGACTTTGCTCTCGCGGCCAAGGCAAGAGGGCGTGCTTGCCCGCAGAACCGAGAACACGCTGTTGGGCAGAGCTGCAACTGACCGCTGGAGTTCAGCTCTCGCCGGACGGCAGAAGGCGAAGAACGAAGCCGCTTGCGAGCGGCGCAGTGCAGCGAAGAGCTCTCCGAATTCGCCGCTAGCTCCCCGGTCCTTCTCAGCTGCGAGTAGCAGCGCTCGCCGTACACAGAGCTTCGCAAGGCCCGAAGACCCGGAGGGAAGTATCGCACACGAAAATGTGCCAGGACAGAGACGTGTTCTACGTTGTCCCCTCTCGTCGTGCAGTTTGTGCCTCTGCTGCTTCTGCTGTTAGGAATCGCTCCTTGAAAGGCGAGCGAGAGCGTCCTTCCGGGTGCATTGCACTGAGTCGAGTGCTCGCTCGGGACTTTGCTCTCGCGGCCAAGGCAAGAGGGCGTGCTTGCCCGCAGAACCGAGAACACGCTGTTGGGCAGAGCTGCAACTGACCGCTGGAGTTCAGCTCTCGCCGGACGGCAGAAGGCGAAGAACGAAGCCGCTTGCGAGCGGCGCAGTGCAGCGAAGAGCTCTCCGAATTCGCCGCTAGCTCCACGGTCCTTCTCAGCTGCGAGTAGCTGCTCTCGCAGTACACAGAGCTTCGCAAGGCCCGAAGACCCGGAGGGAAGTATCGCACACGCAAATGTGCCAGGACAGAGACGTGTTCTACGTTGTCCCCTCTCGTCGTGCAGTTTGTGCCTCTGCTGCTTCTGCTGTTAGGAATCGCTCCTTGAAAGGCGAGCGAGAGCGTCCTTCCGGGTGCATTGCACTGAGTCGAGTGCTCGCTCGGGACTTTGCTCTCGGGGCCAAGGCAAGAGGGCGTGCTTGCCCGCAGAACCGAGAACACGCTGTTGGGCAGAGCTGCAACTGACCGCTGGAGTTCAGCTCTCGCCGGACGGCAGAAGGCGAAGAACGAAGCCGCTTGCGAGCGGCGCAGTGCAGCGAAGAGCTCTCCGAATTCGCCGCTAGCTCCACGGTCCTTCTCAGCTGCGAGTAGCAGCGCTCGCAGTACACAGAGCTTCGCAAGGCCCGAAGACCCGGAGGGAAGTATCGCACACGCAAATGTGCCAGGACAGAGACGTGTTCTACGTTGTCCCCTCTCGTCGTGCAGTTTGTGCCTCTGCTGCTTCTGCTGTTAGGAATCGCTCCTTGAAAGGCGAGCGAGAGCGTCCTTCCGGGTGCATTGCACTGAGTCGAGTGCTCGCTCGGGACTTTGCTCTCGCGGCCAAGGCAAGAGGGCGTGCTTGCCCGCAGAACCGAGAACACGCTGTTGGGCAGAGCTGCAACTGACCGCTGGAGTTCAGCTCTCGCCGGACGGCAGAAGGCGAAGAACGAAGCCGCTTGCGAGCGGCGCAGTGCAGCGAAGAGCTCTCCGAATTCGCCGCTAGCTCCCCGGTCCTTCTCAGCTGCGAGTAGCAGCGCTCGCAGTACACAGAGCTTCGCAAGGCCCGAAGAGCCGGAGGGAAGTATCGCACACGAAAATGTGCCAGGACAGAGACGTGTTCTACGGTGTCCCCTCTCGTCGTGCAGTTTGTGCCTCTGCTGCTTCTGCTGTTAGGAATCGCTCCTTGAAAGGCGAGCGAGAGCGTCCTTCCGGGTGCATTGCACTGAGTCGAGTGCTCGCTCGGGACTTTGCTCTCGCGGCCAAGGCAAGAGGGCGTGCTTGCCCGCAGAACCGAGAACACGCTGTTGGGCAGAGCTGCAACTGACCGCTGGAGTTCAGCTCTCGCCGGACGGCAGAAGGCGAAGAACGAAGCCGCTTGCGAGCGGCGCAGTGCAGCGAAGAGCTCTCCGAATTCGCCGCTAGCTCCACGGTCTTTTTCAGCTGCGAGTAGCAGCGCTCGCAGTACACAGAGCTTCGCAAGGCCCGAAGAGCCGGAGGGAAGTATGGCACACGCAAATGTGCCAGGACAGAGACGTGTTCTACGTTGTCCCTTCTCGTCGTGCAGTTTGTGCCTCTGCTGCTTCTGCTGTTAGGAATCGCTCCTTGAAAGGCGAGGGCGAGCGTCCTTCCGGGTGCATTGCACTGAGTCGAGTGCTCGCTCGGGACTTTGCTCTCGCGGCCAAGGCAAGAGGGCGTGCTTGCCCGCAGAACCGAGAACACGCTGTTGGGCAGAGCTGCAACTGACCGCTGGAGTTCAGCTCTCGCCGGACGGCAGAAGGCGAAGAACGAAGCCGCTTGCGAGCGGCGCAGTGCAGCGAAGAGCTCTCCGAATTCGCCGCTAGCTCCACGGTCCTTCTCAGCTGCGAGTAGCAGCGCTCGCAGTACACAGAGCTTCGCAAGGCCCGAAGAGCCGGAGGGAAGTATCGCACACGCAAATGTGCCAGGACAGAGACGTGTTCTACGGTGTCCCCTCTCGTCGTGCAGTTTGTGCCTCTGCTGCTTCTGCTGTTAGGAATCGCTCCTTGAAAGGCGAGCGAGAGCGTCCTTCCGGGTGCATTGCACTGAGTCGAGTGCTCGCTCGGGACTTTGCTCTCGCGGCCAAGGCAAGAGGGCGTGCTTGCCCGCAGAACCGAGAACACGCTGTTGGGCAGAGCTGCAACTGACCGCTGGAGTTCAGCTCTCGCCGGACGGCAGAAGGCGAAGAACGAAGCCGCTTGCGAGCGGCGCAGTGCAGCGAAGAGCTCTCCGAATTCGCCGCTAGCTCCCCGGTCCTTCTCAGCTGCGAGTAGCAGCGCTCGCAGTACACAGAGCTTCGCAAGGCCCGAAGAGCCGGAGGGAAGTATCGCACACGCAAATGTGCCAGGACAGAGACGTGATCTACGTTGTCCCCTCTCGTCGTGCAGTTTGTGCCTCTGCTGCTTCTGCTGTTAGGAATCGCTCCTTGAAAGGCGAGCGAGAGCGTCCTTCCGGGTGCATTGCACTGAGTCGAGTGCTCGCTCGGGACTTTGCTCTCGGGGCCAAGGCAAGAGGGCGTGCTTGCCCGCAGAACCGAGAACACGCTGTTGGGCAGAGCTGCAACTGACCGCTGGAGTTCAGCTCTCGCCGGACGGCAGAAGGCGAAGAACGAAGCCGCTTGCGAGCGGCGCAGTGCAGCGAAGAGCTCTCCGAATTCGCCGCTAGCTCCACGGTCCTTCTCAGCTGCGAGTAGCAGCGCTCGCAGTACACAGAGCTTCGCAAGGCCCGAAGAGCCGGAGGGAAGTATCGCACACGCAAATGTGCCAGGACAGAGACGTGTTCTACGGTGTCCCCTCTCGTCGTGCAGTTTGTGCCTCTGCTGCTTCTGCTGTTAGGAATCGCTCCTTGAAAGGCGAGCGAGAGCGTCCTTCCGGGTGCATTGCACTGAGTCGAGTGCTCGCTCGGGACTTTGCTCTCGGGGCCAAGGCAAGAGGGCGTGCTTGCCCGCAGAACCGAGAACACGCTGTTGGGCAGAGCTGCAACTGACCGCTGGAGTTCAGCTCTCGCCGGACGGCAGAAGGCGAAGAACGAAGCCGCTTGCGAGCGGCGCAGTGCAGCGAAGAGCTCTCCGAATTCGCCGCTAGCTCCCCGGTCCTTCTCAGCTGCGAGTAGCAGCGCTCGCAGTACACAGAGCTTCGCAAGGCCCGAAGAGCCGGAGGGAAGTATCGCACACGAAAATGTGCCAGGACAGAGACGTGTTCTACGTTGTCCCCTCTCGTCGTGCAGTTTGTGCCTCTGCTGCTTCTGCTGTTAGGAATCGCTCCTTGAAAGGCGAGCGAGAGCGTCCTTCCGGGTGCATTGCACTGAGTCGAGTGCTCGCTCGGGACTTTGCTCTCGGGGCCAAGGCAAGAGGGCGTGCTTGCCCGCAGAACCGAGAACACGCTGTTGGGCAGAGCTGCAACTGACCGCTGGAGTTCAGCTCTCGCCGGACGGCAGAAGGCGAAGAACGAAGCCGCTTGCGAGCGGCGCAGTGCAGCGAAGAGCTCTCCGAATTCGCCGCTAGCTCCACGGTCCTTCTCAGCTGCGAGTAGCAGCGCTCGCAGTACACAGAGCTTCGCAAGGCCCGAAGACCCGGAGGGAAGTATGGCACACGCAAATGTGCCAGGACAGAGACGTGTTCTACGTTGTCCCCTCTCGTCGTGCAGTTTGTGCCTCTGCTGCTTCTGCTGTTAGGAATCGCTCCTTGAAAGGCGAGCGAGAGCGTCCTTCCGGGTGCATTGCACTGAGTCGAGTGCTCGCTCGGGACTTTGCTCTCGCGGCCAAGGCAAGAGGGCGTGCTTGCCCGCAGAACCGAGAACACGCTGTTGGGCAGAGCTGCAACTGACCGCTGGAGTTCAGCTCTCGCCGGACGGCAGAAGGCGAAGAACGAAGGCGCTTGCGAGCGGCGCAGTGCAGCGAAGAGCTCTCCGAATTCGCCGCTAGCTCCACGGTCCTTCTCAGCTGCGAGTAGCAGCGCTCGCAGTACACAGAGCTTCGCAAGGCCCGAAGAGCCGGAGGGAAGTATCGCACACGCAAATGTGCCAGGACAGAGACGTGTTCTACGTTTTCCCCTCTCGTCGTGCAGTTTGTGCCTCTGCTGCTTCTGCTGTTAGGAATCGCTCCTTGAAAGGCGAGCGAGAGCGTCCTTCCGGGTGCATTGCACTGAGTCGAGTGCTCGCTCGGGACTTTGCTCTCGGGGCCAAGGCAAGAGGGCGTGCTTGCCCGCAGAACCGAGAACACGCTGTTGGGCAGAGCTGCAACTGACCGCTGGAGTTCAGCTCTCGCCGGACGGCAGAAGGCGAAGAACGAAGGCGCTTGCGAGCGGCGCAGTGCAGCGAAGAGCTCTCCGAATTCGCCGCTAGCTCCACGGTCCTTCTCAGCTGCGAGTAGCAGCGCTCGCAGTACACAGAGCTTCGCAAGGCCCGAAGAGCCGGAGGGAAGTATCGCACACGCAAATGTGCCAGGACAGAGACGTGTTCTACGGTGTCCCCTCTCGTCGTGCAGTTTGTGCCTCTGCTGCTTCTGCTGTTAGGAATCGCTCCTTGAAAGGCGAGCGAGAGCGTCCTTCCGGGTGCATTGCACTGAGTCGAGTGCTCGCTCGGGACTTTGCTCTCGGGGCCAAGGCAAGAGGGCGTGCTTGCCCGCAGAACCGAGAACACGCTGTTGGGCAGAGCTGCAACTGACCGCTGGAGTTCAGCTCTCGCCGGACGGCAGAAGGCGAAGAACGAAGCCGCTTGCGAGCGGCGCAGTGCAGCGAAGAGCTCTCCGAATTCGCCGCTAGCTCCACGGTCCTTCTCAGCTGCGAGTAGCAGCGCTCGCAGTACACAGAGCTTCGCAAGGCCCGAAGACCCGGAGGGAAGTATCGCACACGCAAATGTGCCAGGACAGAGACGTGTTCTACGGTGTCCCCTCTCGTCGTGCAGTTTGTGCCTCTGCTGCTTCTGCTGTTAGGAATCGCTCCTTGAAAGGCGAGCGAGAGCGTCCTTCCGGGTGCATTGCACTGAGTCGAGTGCTCGCTCGGGACTTTGCTCTCGCGGCCAAGGCAAGAGGGCGTGCTTGCCCGCAGAACCGAGAACACGCTGTTGGGCAGAGCTGCAACTGACCGCTGGAGTTCAGCTCTCGCCGGACGGCAGAAGGCGAAGAACGAAGCCGCTTGCGAGCGGCGCAGTGCAGCGAAGAGCTCTCCGAATTCGCCGCTAGCTCCCCGGTCCTTCTCAGCTGCGAGTAGCAGCGCTCGCAGTACACAGAGCTTCGCAAGGCCCGAAGACCCGGAGGGAAGTATCGCACACGAAAATGTGCCAGGACAGAGACGTGTTCTACGTTGTCCCCTCTCGTCGTGCAGTTTGTGCCTCTGCTGCTTCTGCTGTTAGGAATCGCTCCTTGAAAGGCGAGCGAGAGCGTCCTTCCGGGTGCATTGCACTGAGTCGAGTGCTCGCTCGGGACTTTGCTCTCGCGGCCAAGGCAAGAGGGCGTGCTTGCCCGCAGAACCGAGAACACGCTGTTGGGCAGAGCTGCAACTGACCGCTGGAGTTCAGCTCTCGCCGGACGGCAGAAGGCGAAGAACGAAGCCGCTTGCGAGCGGCGCAGTGCAGCGAAGAGCTCTCCGAATTCGCCGCTAGCTCCACGGTCCTTCTCAGCTGCGAGTAGCAGCGCTCGCAGTACACAGAGCTTCGCAAGGCCCGAAGAGCCGGAGGGAAGTATCGCACACGAAAATGTGCCAGGACAGAGACGTGTTCTACGTTGTCCCCTCTCGTCGTGCAGTTTGTGCCTCTGCTGCTTCTGCTGTTAGGAATCGCTCCTTGAAAGGCGAGCGAGAGCGTCCTTCCGGGTGCATTGCACTGAGTCGAGTGCTCGCTCGGGACTTTGCTCTCGCGGCCAAGGCAAGAGGGCGTGCTTGCCCGCAGAACCGAGAACACGCTGTTGGGCAGAGCTGCAACTGACCGCTGGAGTTCAGCTCTCGCCGGACGGCAGAAGGCGAAGAACGAAGCCGCTTGCGAGCGGCGCAGTGCAGCGAAGAGCTCTCCGAATTCGCCGCTAGCTCCACGGTCCTTCTCAGCTGCGAGTAGCAGCGCTCGCAGTACACAGAGCTTCGCAAGGCCCGAAGACCCGGAGGGAAGTATCGCACACGCAAATGTGCCAGGACAGAGACGTGTTCTACGTTGTCCCCTCTCGTCGTGCAGTTTGTGCCTCTGCTGCTTCTGCTGTTAGGAATCGCTCCTTGAAAGGCGAGCGAGAGCGTCCTTCCGGGTGCATTGCACTGAGTCGAGTGCTCGCTCGGGACTTTGCTCTCGCGGCCAAGGCAAGAGGGCGTGCTTGCCCGCAGAACCGAGAACACGCTGTTGGGCAGAGCTGCAACTGACCGCTGGAGTTCAGCTCTCGCCGGACGGCAGAAGGCGAAGAACGAAGGCGCTTGCGAGCGGCGCAGTGCAGCGAAGAGCTCTCCGAATTCGCCGCTAGCTCCCCGGTCCTTCTCAGCTGCGAGTAGCAGCGCTCGCAGTACACAGAGCTTCGCAAGGCCCGAAGACCCGGAGGGAAGTATCGCACACGCAAATGTGCCAGGACAGAGACGTGTTCTACGTTGTCCCTTCTCGTCGTGCAGTTTGTGCCTCTGCTGCTTCTGCTGTTAGGAATCGCTCCTTGAAAGGCGAGCGAGAGCGTCCTTCCGGGTGCATTGCACTGAGTCGAGTGCTCGCTCGGGACTTTGCACTCGGGGCCAAGGCAAGAGGGCGTGCTTGCCCGCAGAACCGAGAACACGCTGTTGGGCAGAGCTGCAACTGACCGCTGGAGTTCAGCTCTCGCCGGACGGCAGAAGGCGAAGAACGAAGCCGCTTGCGAGCGGCGCAGTGCAGCGAAGAGCTCTCCGAATTCGCCGCTAGCTCCCCGGTCCTTCTCAGCTGCGAGTAGCAGCGCTCGCAGTACACAGAGCTTCGCAAGGCCCGAAGAGCCGGAGGGAAGTATGGCACACGCAAATGTGCCAGGACAGAGACGTGATCTACGTTGTCCCCTCTCGTCGTGCAGTTTGTGCCTCTGCTGCTTCTGCTGTTAGGAATCGCTCCTTGAAAGGCGAGCGAGAGCGTCCTTCCGGGTGCATTGCACTGAGTCGAGTGCTCGCTCGGGACTTTGCACTCGGGGCCAAGGCAAGAGGGCGTGCTTGCCCGCAGAACCGAGAACACGCTGTTGGGCAGAGCTGCAACTGACCGCTGGAGTTCAGCTCTCGCCGGACGGCAGAAGGCGAAGAACGAAGCCGCTTGCGAGCGGCGCAGTGCAGCGAAGAGCTCTCCGAATTCGCCGCTAGCTCCACGGTCCTTCTCAGCTGCGAGTAGCAGCGCTCGCAGTACACAGAGCTTCGCAAGGCCCGAAGACCCGGAGGGAAGTATGGCACACGCAAATGTGCCAGGACAGAGACGTGTTCTACGGTGTCCCCTCTCGTCGTGCAGTTTGTGCCTCTGCTGCTTCTGCTGTTAGGAATCGCTCCTTGAAAGGCGAGCGAGAGCGTCCTTCCGGGTGCATTGCACTGAGTCGAGTGCTCGCTCGGGACTTTGCTCTCGCGGCCAAGGCAAGAGGGCGTGCTTGCCCGCAGAACCGAGAACACGCTGTTGGGCAGAGCTGCAACTGACCGCTGGAGTTCAGCTCTCGCCGGACGGCAGAAGGCGAAGAACGAAGCCGCTTGCGAGCGGCGCAGTGCAGCGAAGAGCTCTCCGAATTCGCCGCTAGCTCCCCGGTCCTTCTCAGCTGCGAGTAGCAGCGCTCGCAGTACACAGAGCTTCGCAAGGCCCGAAGAGCCGGAGGGAAGTATCGCACACGCAAATGTGCCAGGACAGAGACGTGTTCTACGGTGTCCCCTCTCGTCGTGCAGTTTGTGCCTCTGCTGCTTCTGCTGTTAGGAATCGCTCCTTGAAAGGCGAGCGAGAGCGTCCTTCCGGGTGCATTGCACTGAGTCGAGTGCTCGCTCGGGACTTTGCTCTCGCGGCCAAGGCAAGAGGGCGTGCTTGCCCGCAGAACCGAGAACACGCTGTTGGGCAGAGCTGCAACTGACCGCTGGAGTTCAGCTCTCGCCGGACGGCAGAAGGCGAAGAACGAAGCCGCTTGCGAGCGGCGCAGTGCAGCGAAGAGCTCTCCGAATTCGCCGCTAGCTCCACGGTCCTTCTCAGCTGCGAGTAGCAGCGCTCGCAGTACACAGAGCTTCGCAAGGCCCGAAGACCCGGAGGGAAGTATCGCACACGCAAATGTGCCAGGACAGAGACGTGTTCTACGTTGTCCCCTCTCGTCGTGCAGTTTGTGCCTCTGCTGCTTCTGCTGTTAGGAATCGCTCCTTGAAAGGCGAGCGAGAGCGTCCTTCCGGGTGCATTGCACTGAGTCGAGTGCTCGCTCGGGACTTTGCTCTCGGGGCCAAGGCAAGAGGGCGTGCTTGCCCGCAGAACCGAGAACACGCTGTTGGGCAGAGCTGCAACTGACCGCTGGAGTTCAGCTCTCGCCGGACGGCAGAAGGCGAAGAACGAAGCCGCTTGCGAGCGGCGCAGTGCAGCGAAGAGCTCTCCGAATTCGCCGCTAGCTCCCCGGTCCTTCTCAGCTGCGAGTAGCAGCGCTCGCAGTACACAGAGCTTCGCAAGGCCCGAAGAGCCGGAGGGAAGTATGGCACACGCAAATGTGCCAGGACAGAGACGTGTTCTACGTTGTCCCCTCTCGTCGTGCAGTTTGTGCCTCTGCTGCTTCTGCTGTTAGGAATCGCTCCTTGAAAGGCGAGCGAGAGCGTCCTTCCGGGTGCATTGCACTGAGTCGAGTGCTCGCTCGGGACTTTGCTCTCGGGGCCAAGGCAAGAGGGCGTGCTTGCCCGCAGAACCGAGAACACGCTGTTGGGCAGAGCTGCAACTGACCGCTGGAGTTCAGCTCTCGCCGGACGGCAGAAGGCGAAGAACGAAGCCGCTTGCGAGCGGCGCAGTGCAGCGAAGAGCTCTCCGAATTCGCCGCTAGCTCCCCGGTCCTTCTCAGCTGCGAGTAGCAGCGCTCGCAGTACACAGAGCTTCGCAAGGCCCGAAGACCCGGAGGGAAGTATCGCACACGCAAATGTGCCAGGACAGAGACGTGTTCTACGGTGTCCCCTCTCGTCGTGCAGTTTGTGCCTCTGCTGCTTCTGCTGTTAGGAATCGCTCCTTGAAAGGCGAGCGAGAGCGTCCTTCCGGGTGCATTGCACTGAGTCGAGTGCTCGCTCGGGACTTTGCTCTCGGGGCCAAGGCAAGAGGGCGTGCTTGCCCGCAGAACCGAGAACACGCTGTTGGGCAGAGCTGCAACTGACCGCTGGAGTTCAGCTCTCGCCGGACGGCAGAAGGCGAAGAACGAAGCCGCTTGCGAGCGGCGCAGTGCAGCGAAGAGCTCTCCGAATTCGCCGCTAGCTCCCCGGTCCTTCTCAGCTGCGAGTAGCAGCGCTCGCAGTACACAGAGCTTCGCAAGGCCCGAAGAGCCGGAGGGAAGTATCGCACACGCAAATGTGCCAGGACAGAGACGTGTTCTACGTTGTCCCCTCTCGTCGTGCAGTTTGTGCCTCTGCTGCTTCTGCTGTTAGGAATCGCTCCTTGAAAGGCGAGCGAGAGCGTCCTTCCGGGTGCATTGCACTGAGTCGAGTGCTCGCTCGGGACTTTGCACTCGGGGCCAAGGCAAGAGGGCGTGCTTGCCCGCAGAACCGAGAACACGCTGTTGGGCAGAGCTGCAACTGACCGCTGGAGTTCAGCTCTCGCCGGACGGCAGAAGGCGAAGAACGAAGCCGCTTGCGAGCGGCGCAGTGCAGCGAAGAGCTCTCCGAATTCGCCGCTAGCTCCCCTGTCCTTCTCAGCTGCGAGTAGCAGCGCTCGCAGTACACAGAGCTTCGCAAGGCCCGAAGAGCCGGAGGGAAGTATGGCACACGCAAATGTGCCAGGACAGAGACGTGTTCTACGTTGTCCCCTCTCGTCGTGCAGTTTGTGCCTCTGCTGCTTCTGCTGTTAGGAATCGCTCCTTGAAAGGCGAGCGAGAGCGTCCTTCCGGGTGCATTGCACTGAGTCGAGTGCTCGCTCGGGACTTTGCTCTCGGGGCCAAGGCAAGAGGGCGTGCTTGCCCGCAGAACCGAGAACACGCTGTTGGGCAGAGCTGCAACTGACCGCTGGAGTTCAGCTCTCGCCGGACGGCAGAAGGCGAAGAACGAAGGCGCTTGCGAGCGGCGCAGTGCAGCGAAGAGCTCTCCGAATTCGCCGCTAGCTCCACGGTCCTTCTCAGCTGCGAGTAGCAGCGCTCGCAGTACACAGAGCTTCGCAAGGCCCGAAGAGCCGGAGGGAAGTATGGCACACGCAAATGTGCCAGGACAGAGACGTGTTCTACGTTGTCCCCTCTCGTCGTGCAGTTTGTGCCTCTGCTGCTTCTGCTGTTAGGAATCGCTCCTTGAAAGGCGAGCGAGAGCGTCCTTCCGGGTGCATTGCACTGAGTCGAGTGCTCGCTCGGGACTTTGCTCTCGGGGCCAAGGCAAGAGGGCGTGCTTGCCCGCAGAACCGAGAACACGCTGTTGGGCAGAGCTGCAACTGACCGCTGGAGTTCAGCTCTCGCCGGACGGCAGAAGGCGAAGAACGAAGCCGCTTGCGAGCGGCGCAGTGCAGCGAAGAGCTCTCCGAATTCGCCGCTAGCTCCACGGTCCTTCTCAGCTGCGAGTAGCAGCGCTCGCAGTACACAGAGCTTCGCAAGGCCCGAAGACCCGGAGGGAAGTATCGCACACGAAAATGTGCCAGGACAGAGACGTGTTCTACGTTGTCCCCTCTCGTCGTGCAGTTTGTGCCTCTGCTGCTTCTGCTGTTAGGAATCGCTCCTTGAAAGGCGAGCGAGAGCGTCCTTCCGGGTGCATTGCACTGAGTCGAGTGCTCGCTCGGGACTTTGCTCTCGGGGCCAAGGCAAGAGGGCGTGCTTGCCCGCAGAACCGAGAACACGCTGTTGGGCAGAGCTGCAACTGACCGCTGGAGTTCAGCTCTCGCCGGACGGCAGAAGGCGAAGAACGAAGGCGCTTGCGAGCGGCGCAGTGCAGCGAAGAGCTCTCCGAATTCGCCGCTAGCTCCACGGTCCTTCTCAGCTGCGAGTAGCAGCGCTCGCAGTACACAGAGCTTCGCAAGGCCCGAAGACCCGGAGGGAAGTATCGCACACGCAAATGTGCCAGGACAGAGACGTGTTCTACGGTGTCCCTTCTCGTCGTGCAGTTTGTGCCTCTGCTGCTTCTGCTGTTAGGAATCGCTCCTTGAAAGGCGAGCGAGAGCGTCCTTCCGGGTGCATTGCACTGAGTCGAGTGCTCGCTCGGGACTTTGCTCTCGGGGCCAAGGCAAGAGGGCGTGCTTGCCCGCAGAACCGAGAACACGCTGTTGGGCAGAGCTGCAACTGACCGCTGGAGTTCAGCTCTCGCCGGACGGCAGAAGGCGAAGAACGAAGCCGCTTGCGAGCGGCGCAGTGCAGCGAAGAGCTCTCCGAATTCGCCGCTAGCTCCCCGGTCCTTCTCAGCTGCGAGTAGCAGCGCTCGCAGTACACAGAGCTTCGCAAGGCCCGAAGACCCGGAGGGAAGTATCGCACACGAAAATGTGCCAGGACAGAGACGTGTTCTACGTTGTCCCCTCTCGTCGTGCAGTTTGTGCCTCTGCTGCTTCTGCTGTTAGGAATCGCTCCTTGAAAGGCGAGCGAGAGCGTCCTTCCGGGTGCATTGCACTGAGTCGAGTGCTCGCTCGGGACTTTGCTCTCGGGGCCAAGGCAAGAGGGCGTGCTTGCCCGCAGAACCGAGAACACGCTGTTGGGCAGAGCTGCAACTGACCGCTGGAGTTCAGCTCTCGCCGGACGGCAGAAGGCGAAGAACGAAGGCGCTTGCGAGCGGCGCAGTGCAGCGAAGAGCTCTCCGAATTCGCCGCTAGCTCCACGGTCCTTCTCAGCTGCGAGTAGCAGCGCTCGCAGTACACAGAGCTTCGCAAGGCCCGAAGACCCGGAGGGAAGTATCGCACACGAAAATGTGCCAGGACAGAGACGTGTTCTACGTTGTCCCCTCTCGTCGTGCAGTTTGTGCCTCTGCTGCTTCTGCTGTTAGGAATCGCTCCTTGAAAGGCGAGCGAGAGCGTCCTTCCGGGTGCATTGCACTGAGTCGAGTGCTCGCTCGGGACTTTGCTCTCGCGGCCAAGGCAAGAGGGCGTGCTTGCCCGCAGAACCGAGAACACGCTGTTGGGCAGAGCTGCAACTGACCGCTGGAGTTCAGCTCTCGCCGGACGGCAGAAGGCGAAGAACGAAGGCGCTTGCGAGCGGCGCAGTGCAGCGAAGAGCTCTCCGAATTCGCCGCTAGCTCCACGGTCCTTCTCAGCTGCGAGTAGCAGCGCTCGCAGTACACAGAGCTTCGCAAGGCCCGAAGAGCCGGAGGGAAGTATCGCACACGCAAATGTGCCAGGACAGAGACGTGTTCTACGGTGTCCCCTCTCGTCGTGCAGTTTGTGCCTCTGCTGCTTCTGCTGTTAGGAATCGCTCCTTGAAAGGCGAGCGAGAGCGTCCTTCCGGGTGCATTGCACTGAGTCGAGTGCTCGCTCGGGACTTTGCTCTCGGGGCCAAGGCAAGAGGGCGTGCTTGCCCGCAGAACCGAGAACACGCTGTTGGGCAGAGCTGCAACTGACCGCTGGAGTTCAGCTCTCGCCGGACGGCAGAAGGCGAAGAACGAAGGCGCTTGCGAGCGGCGCAGTGCAGCGAAGAGCTCTCCGAATTCGCCGCTAGCTCCACGGTCCTTCTCAGCTGCGAGTAGCAGCGCTCGCAGTACACAGAGCTTCGCAAGGCCCGAAGACCCGGAGGGAAGTATCGCACACGCAAATGTGCCAGGACAGAGACGTGTTCTACGGTGTCCCTTCTCGTCGTGCAGTTTGTGCCTCTGCTGCTTCTGCTGTTAGGAATCGCTCCTTGAAAGGCGAGCGAGAGCGTCCTTCCGGGTGCATTGCACTGAGTCGAGTGCTCGCTCGGGACTTTGCACTCGGGGCCAAGGCAAGAGGGCGTGCTTGCCCGCAGAACCGAGAACACGCTGTTGGGCAGAGCTGCAACTGACCGCTGGAGTTCAGCTCTCGCCGGACGGCAGAAGGCGAAGAACGAAGGCGCTTGCGAGCGGCGCAGTGCAGCGAAGAGCTCTCCGAATTCGCCGCTAGCTCCACGGTCCTTCTCAGCTGCGAGTAGCAGCGCTCGCAGTACACAGAGCTTCGCAAGGCCCGAAGAGCCGGAGGGAAGTATCGCACACGCAAATGTGCCAGGACAGAGACGTGTTCTACGGTGTCCCCTCTCGTCGTGCAGTTTGTGCCTCTGCTGCTTCTGCTGTTAGGAATCGCTCCTTGAAAGGCGAGCGAGAGCGTCCTTCCGGGTGCATTGCACTGAGTCGAGTGCTCGCTCGGGACTTTGCTCTCGGGGCCAAGGCAAGAGGGCGTGCTTGCCCGCAGAACCGAGAACACGCTGTTGGGCAGAGCTGCAACTGACCGCTGGAGTTCAGCTCTCGCCGGACGGCAGAAGGCGAAGAACGAAGCCGCTTGCGAGCGGCGCAGTGCAGCGAAGAGCTCTCCGAATTCGCCGCTAGCTCCACGGTCCTTCTCAGCTGCGAGTAGCAGCGCTCGCAGTACACAGAGCTTCGCAAGGCCCGAAGAGCCGGAGGGAAGTATCGCACACGCAAATGTGCCAGGACAGAGACGTGTTCTACGGTGTCCCTTCTCGTCGTGCAGTTTGTGCCTCTGCTGCTTCTGCTGTTAGGAATCGCTCCTTGAAAGGCGAGCGAGAGCGTCCTTCCGGGTGCATTGCACTGAGTCGAGTGCTCGCTCGGGACTTTGCACTCGGGGCCAAGGCAAGAGGGCGTGCTTGCCCGCAGAACCGAGAACACGCTGTTGGGCAGAGCTGCAACTGACCGCTGGAGTTCAGCTCTCGCCGGACGGCAGAAGGCGAAGAACGAAGCCGCTTGCGAGCGGCGCAGTGCAGCGAAGAGCTCTCCGAATTCGCCGCTAGCTCCACGGTCCTTCTCAGCTGCGAGTAGCAGCGCTCGCAGTACACAGAGCTTCGCAAGGCCCGAAGACCCGGAGGGAAGTATCGCACACGCAAATGTGCCAGGACAGAGACGTGTTCTACGTTGTCCCCTCTCGTCGTGCAGTTTGTGCCTCTGCTGCTTCTGCTGTTAGGAATCGCTCCTTGAAAGGCGAGCGAGAGCGTCCTTCCGGGTGCATTGCACTGAGTCGAGTGCTCGCTCGGGACTTTGCTCTCGGGGCCAAGGCAAGAGGGCGTGCTTGCCCGCAGAACCGAGAACACGCTGTTGGGCAGAGCTGCAACTGACCGCTGGAGTTCAGCTCTCGCCGGACGGCAGAAGGCGAAGAACGAAGCCGCTTGCGAGCGGCGCAGTGCAGCGAAGAGCTCTCCGAATTCGCCGCTAGCTCCCCGGTCCTTCTCAGCTGCGAGTAGCAGCGCTCGCAGTACACAGAGCTTCGCAAGGCCCGAAGAGCCGGAGGGAAGTATGGCACACGCAAATGTGCCAGGACAGAGACGTGTTCTACGTTGTCCCCTCTCGTCGTGCAGTTTGTGCCTCTGCTGCTTCTGCTGTTAGGAATCGCTCCTTGAAAAGCGAGCGAGAGCGTCCTTCCGGGTGCATTGCACTGAGTCGAGTGCTCGCTCGGGACTTTGCTCTCGGGGCCAAGGCAAGAGGGCGTGCTTGCCCGCAGAACCGAGAACACGCTGTTGGGCAGAGCTGCAACTGACCGCTGGAGTTCAGCTCTCGCCGGACGGCAGAAGGCGAAGAACGAAGCCGCTTGCGAGCGGCGCAGTGCAGCGAAGAGCTCTCCGAATTCGCCGCTAGCTCCACGGTCCTTCTCAGCTGCGAGTAGCAGCGCTCGCAGTACACAGAGCTTCGCAAGGCCCGAAGACCCGGAGGGAAGTATCGCACACGAAAATGTGCCAGGACAGAGACGTGTTCTACGGTGTCCCTCTCGTCGTGCAGTTTGTGCCTCTGCTGCTTCTGCTGTTAGGAATCGCTCCTTGAAAGGCGAGCGAGAGCGTCCTTCCGGGTGCATTGCACTGAGTCGAGTGCTCGCTCGGGACTTTGCTCTCGCGGCCAAGGCAAGAGGGCGTGCTTGCCCGCAGAACCGAGAACACGCTGTTGGGCAGAGCTGCAACTGACCGCTGGAGTTCAGCTCTCGCCGGACGGCAGAAGGCGAAGAACGAAGCCGCTTGCGAGCGGCGCAGTGCAGCGAAGAGCTCTCCGAATTCGCCGCTAGCTCCACGGTCTTTTTCAGCTGCGAGTAGCAGCGCTCGCAGTACACAGAGCTTCGCAAGGCCCGAAGAGCCGGAGGGAAGTATGGCACACGCAAATGTGCCAGGACAGAGACGTGTTCTACGTTGTCCCTTCTCGTCGTGCAGTTTGTGCCTCTGCTGCTTCTGCTGTTAGGAATCGCTCCTTGAAAGGCGAGGGCGAGCGTCCTTCCGGGTGCATTGCACTGAGTCGAGTGCTCGCTCGGGACTTTGCTCTCGCGGCCAAGGCAAGAGGGCGTGCTTGCCCGCAGAACCGAGAACACGCTGTTGGGCAGAGCTGCAACTGACCGCTGGAGTTCAGCTCTCGCCGGACGGCAGAAGGCGAAGAACGAAGCCGCTTGCGAGCGGCGCAGTGCAGCGAAGAGCTCTCCGAATTCGCCGCTAGCTCCACGGTCCTTCTCAGCTGCGAGTAGCAGCGCTCGCAGTACACAGAGCTTCGCAAGGCCCGAAGAGCCGGAGGGAAGTATCGCACACGCAAATGTGCCAGGACAGAGACGTGTTCTACGGTGTCCCCTCTCGTCGTGCAGTTTGTGCCTCTGCTGCTTCTGCTGTTAGGAATCGCTCCTTGAAAGGCGAGCGAGAGCGTCCTTCCGGGTGCATTGCACTGAGTCGAGTGCTCGCTCGGGACTTTGCTCTCGCGGCCAAGGCAAGAGGGCGTGCTTGCCCGCAGAACCGAGAACACGCTGTTGGGCAGAGCTGCAACTGACCGCTGGAGTTCAGCTCTCGCCGGACGGCAGAAGGCGAAGAACGAAGCCGCTTGCGAGCGGCGCAGTGCAGCGAAGAGCTCTCCGAATTCGCCGCTAGCTCCCCGGTCCTTCTCAGCTGCGAGTAGCAGCGCTCGCAGTACACAGAGCTTCGCAAGGCCCGAAGAGCCGGAGGGAAGTATCGCACACGCAAATGTGCCAGGACAGAGACGTGATCTACGTTGTCCCCTCTCGTCGTGCAGTTTGTGCCTCTGCTGCTTCTGCTGTTAGGAATCGCTCCTTGAAAGGCGAGCGAGAGCGTCCTTCCGGGTGCATTGCACTGAGTCGAGTGCTCGCTCGGGACTTTGCTCTCGGGGCCAAGGCAAGAGGGCGTGCTTGCCCGCAGAACCGAGAACACGCTGTTGGGCAGAGCTGCAACTGACCGCTGGAGTTCAGCTCTCGCCGGACGGCAGAAGGCGAAGAACGAAGCCGCTTGCGAGCGGCGCAGTGCAGCGAAGAGCTCTCCGAATTCGCCGCTAGCTCCACGGTCCTTCTCAGCTGCGAGTAGCAGCGCTCGCAGTACACAGAGCTTCGCAAGGCCCGAAGAGCCGGAGGGAAGTATCGCACACGCAAATGTGCCAGGACAGAGACGTGTTCTACGGTGTCCCCTCTCGTCGTGCAGTTTGTGCCTCTGCTGCTTCTGCTGTTAGGAATCGCTCCTTGAAAGGCGAGCGAGAGCGTCCTTCCGGGTGCATTGCACTGAGTCGAGTGCTCGCTCGGGACTTTGCTCTCGCGGCCAAGGCAAGAGGGCGTGCTTGCCCGCAGAACCGAGAACACGCTGTTGGGCAGAGCTGCAACTGACCGCTGGAGTTCAGCTCTCGCCGGACGGCAGAAGGCGAAGAACGAAGGCGCTTGCGAGCGGCGCAGTGCAGCGAAGAGCTCTCCGAATTCGCCGCTAGCTCCCCGGTCCTTCTCAGCTGCGAGTAGCAGCGCTCGCAGTACACAGAGCTTCGCAAGGCCCGAAGAGCCGGAGGGAAGTATCGCACACGAAATGTGCCAGGACAGAGACGTGTTCTACGTTGTCCCCTCTCGTCGTGCAGTTTGTGCCTCTGCTGCTTCTGCTGTTAGGAATCGCTCCTTGAAAGGCGAGCGAGAGCGTCCTTCCGGGTGCATTGCACTGAGTCGAGTGCTCGCTCGGGACTTTGCTCTCGCGGCCAAGGCAAGAGGGCGTGCTTGCCCGCAGAACCGAGAACACGCTGTTGGGCAGAGCTGCAACTGACCGCTGGAGTTCAGCTCTCGCCGGACGGCAGAAGGCGAAGAACGAAGCCGCTTGCGAGCGGCGCAGTGCAGCGAAGAGCTCTCCGAATTCGCCGCTAGCTCCCCGGTCCTTCTCAGCTGCGAGTAGCAGCGCTCGCCGTACACAGAGCTTCGCAAGGCCCGAAGACCCGGAGGGAAGTATCGCACACGAAAATGTGCCAGGACAGAGACGTGTTCTACGTTGTCCCCTCTCGTCGTGCAGTTTGTGCCTCTGCTGCTTCTGCTGTTAGGAATCGCTCCTTGAAAGGCGAGCGAGAGCGTCCTTCCGGGTGCATTGCACTGAGTCGAGTGCTCGCTCGGGACTTTGCTCTCGCGGCCAAGGCAAGAGGGCGTGCTTGCCCGCAGAACCGAGAACACGCTGTTGGGCAGAGCTGCAACTGACCGCTGGAGTTCAGCTCTCGCCGGACGGCAGAAGGCGAAGAACGAAGCCGCTTGCGAGCGGCGCAGTGCAGCGAAGAGCTCTCCGAATTCGCCGCTAGCTCCACGGTCCTTCTCAGCTGCGAGTAGCTGCTCTCGCAGTACACAGAGCTTCGCAAGGCCCGAAGACCCGGAGGGAAGTATCGCACACGCAAATGTGCCAGGACAGAGACGTGTTCTACGTTGTCCCCTCTCGTCGTGCAGTTTGTGCCTCTGCTGCTTCTGCTGTTAGGAATCGCTCCTTGAAAGGCGAGCGAGAGCGTCCTTCCGGGTGCATTGCACTGAGTCGAGTGCTCGCTCGGGACTTTGCTCTCGGGGCCAAGGCAAGAGGGCGTGCTTGCCCGCAGAACCGAGAACACGCTGTTGGGCAGAGCTGCAACTGACCGCTGGAGTTCAGCTCTCGCCGGACGGCAGAAGGCGAAGAACGAAGCCGCTTGCGAGCGGCGCAGTGCAGCGAAGAGCTCTCCGAATTCGCCGCTAGCTCCACGGTCCTTCTCAGCTGCGAGTAGCAGCGCTCGCAGTACACAGAGCTTCGCAAGGCCCGAAGACCCGGAGGGAAGTATCGCACACGCAAATGTGCCAGGACAGAGACGTGTTCTACGGTGTCCCCTCTCGTCGTGCAGTTTGTGCCTCTGCTGCTTCTGCTGTTAGGAATCGCTCCTTGAAAGGCGAGCGAGAGCGTCCTTCCGGGTGCATTGCACTGAGTCGAGTGCTCGCTCGGGACTTTGCTCTCGCGGCCAAGGCAAGAGGGCGTGCTTGCCCGCAGAACCGAGAACACGCTGTTGGGCAGAGCTGCAACTGACCGCTGGAGTTCAGCTCTCGCCGGACGGCAGAAGGCGAAGAACGAAGCCGCTTGCGAGCGGCGCAGTGCAGCGAAGAGCTCTCCGAATTCGCCGCTAGCTCCCCGGTCCTTCTCAGCTGCGAGTAGCAGCGCTCGCAGTACACAGAGCTTCGCAAGGCCCGAAGAGCCGGAGGGAAGTATCGCACACGAAAATGTGCCAGGACAGAGACGTGTTCTACGTTGTCCCCTCTCGTCGTGCAGTTTGTGCCTCTGCTGCTTCTGCTGTTAGGAATCGCTCCTTGAAAGGCGAGCGAGAGCGTCCTTCCGGGTGCATTGCACTGAGTCGAGTGCTCGCTCGGGACTTTGCTCTCGCGGCCAAGGCAAGAGGGCGTGCTTGCCCGCAGAACCGAGAACACGCTGTTGGGCAGAGCTGCAACTGACCGCTGGAGTTCAGCTCTCGCCGGACGGCAGAAGGCGAAGAAACGAAGCCGCTTGCGAGCGGCGCAGTGCAGCGAAGAGCTCTCCGAATTCGCCGCTAGCTCCACGTCTTTTTCAGCTGCGAGTAGCAGCGCTCGCAGTACACAGAGCTTCGCAAGGCCCGAAGAGCCGGAGGGAAGTATGGCACACGCAAATGTGCCAGGACAGAGACGTGTTCTACGTTGTCCCTTCTCGTCGTGCAGATTTGTGCCTCTGCTGCTTCTGCTGTTAGGA
>NW_028276289.1:0-26483 GCF_052056855.1 Sturnus vulgaris
TCCCTCTTGCCTTGGCCCCGAGTGCAAAGTCCCGAGCGAGCACTCGACTCAGTGCAATGCACCCGGAAGGACGCTCTCGCTCGTCTTTCAAGGAGCGATTACCTACAGCAGAAGCAGCAGAGGCACAAACTGCATGACGAGAAGGGACAACGTAGAACACGTCTCTGTCCTGGCACATTTTCGTGTGCGATACTTCCCTCCGGGTCTTCGGGCCTTGCGAAGCTCTGTGTACTGCGAGCGCTGCTACTCGCAGCTGAGAAGGACCGTGGAGCTAGCGGCGAATTCGGAGAGCTCTTCGCTGCACTGCGCCGCTCGCAAGCGGCTTCGTTCTTCGCCTTCTGCCGTCCGGCGAGAGCTGAACTCCAGCGGTCAGTTGCAGCTCTGCCCAACAGCGTGTTCTCAGTTCTGCGGGCAAGCACGCCCTCTTGCTTGGCCCCGAGAGCAAAGTCCCGAGCGAGCACTCGACTCAGTGCAATGCACCCGGAAGGACGCTCTCGCTCGTCTTTCAAGGAGCGATTCCTAACAGCAGAAGCAGCAGAGGCACAAACTGCATGACGAGAAGGGACAACGTAGAACACGTCTCTGTCCTGGCACATTTCCGTGTGCCATACTTCCCTCCGGGTCTTCGGCCTTGCGAAGCTCTGTGTACTGCGAGCGCTGCTACTCGCAGCTGAGAAGGACCGTGGAGCTAGCGGCGAATTCGGAGAGCTCTTCGCTGCACTGCGCCGCTCGCAAGCGGCTTCGTTCTTCGCCTTCTGCCGTCCGGCGAGAGCTGAACTCCAGCGGTCAGTTGCAGCTCTGCCCAACAGCGTGTTCTCAGTTCTGCGGGCAAGCACGCCCTCTTGCCTTGGCCCCGAGAGCAAAGTCCCGAGCGAGCACTCGACTCAGTGCAATGCACCCGGAAGGACGCTCTCGCTCGTCTTTCAAGGAGCGATTACCTACAGCAAAAGCAGCAGAGGCACAAACTGCATGACGAGAAGGGACAACGTAGAACACGTCTCTGTCCTGGCACATTTTCGTGTGCGATACTTCCCTCCGGGTCTTCGGGCCTTGCGAAGCTCTGTGTACTGCGAGCGCTGCTACTCGCAGCTGAGAAGGACCGTGGAGCTAGCGGCGAATTCGGAGAGCTCTTCGCTGCACTGCGCCGCTCGCAAGCGGCTTCGTTCTTCGCCTTCTGCCGTCCGGCGAGAGCTGAACTCCAGCGGTCAGTTGCAGCTCTGCCCAACAGCGTGTTCTCAGTTCTGCGGGCAAGCACGCCCTCTTGCCTTGGCCCCGAGTGCAAAGTCCCGAGCGAGCACTCGACTCAGTGCAATGCACCCGGAAGGACGCTCTCGCTCGTCTTTCAAGGAGCGATTCCTAACAGCAGAAGCAGCAGAGGCACAAACTGCATGACGAGAAGGGACAACGTAGAACACGTCTCTGTCCTGGCGCATTTTCGTGTGCGATACTTCCCTCCGGCTCTTCGGGCCTTGCGAAGCTCTGTGTACTGCGAGCGCTGCTTACTCGCAGCTGAGAAGGACCGTGGAGCTAGCGGCGAATTCGGAGAGTTCTTCGCTGCACTGCGCCGCTCGCAAGCGGCTTCGTTTTCGCCTTTTGCCGTCCGGCGAGAGCTGAACTCCAGCGGTCAGTTGCAGCTCTGCCCAACAGCGTGTTCTCAGTTCTGCGGGCAAGCACGCCCTCTTGCCTTGGCCCCGAGTGCAAAGTCTCCGAGCGAGCACTCGACTCAGTGCAATGCACCCAGAAGGACGCTCTCGCTCGTCTTTCAAGGAGCGATTCCTAACAGCAGAAGCAGCAGAGGCACAAACTGCATGACGAGAAGGGACAACGTAGAACACGTCTCTGTCCTGGCACATTTTCGTGTGCGATACTTCCCTCCGGGTCTTCGGGCCTTGCGAAGCTCTGTGTACTGCGAGCGCTGCTACTCGCAGCTGAGAAGGACCGTGGAGCTAGCGGCGAATTCGGAGAGCTCTTCGCTGCACTGCGCCGCTCGCAAGCAGCTTCGTTCTTCGCCTTCTGCCGTCCGGCGAGAGCTGAACTCAGCGGTCAGTTGCAGCTCTGCCCAACAGCGTGTTCTCAGTTCTGCGGGCAAGCACGCCCTCTTGCCTTGGCCCCGAGTGCAAAGTCCCGAGCGAGCACTCGACTCAGTGCAATGCACCCGGAAGGACGCTCTCGCTCGTCTTTCAAGGAGCGATTCCTAACAGCAGAAGCAGCAGAGGCACAAACTGCATGACGAGAAGGGACAACGTAGAACACGTCTCTGTCCTGGCACATTTTCGTGTGCGATACTTCCCTCCGGGCTTCGGGCCTTGCGAAGCTCTGTGTACTGCGAGCGCTGCTACTCGCAGCTGAGAAGGACCGTGGAGCTAGCGGCGAATTCGGAGAGCTCTTCGCTGCACTGCGCCGCTCGCAAGCGGCTTCGTTCTTCGCCTTCTGCCGTCCGGCGAGAGCTGAACTCCAGCGGTCAGTTGCAGCTCTGCCCAACAGCGTGTTCTCAGTTCTGCGGGCAAGCACGCCCTCTTGCCTTGGCCCCGAGTGCAAAGTCCCGAGCAAGCACTCGACTCAGTGCAATGCACCCGGAAGGACGCTCTCGCTCGTCTTTCAAGGAGCGATTCCTAACAGCAGAAGCAGCAGAGGCACAAACTGCATGACGAGAAGGGACAACGTAGAACACGTCTCTGTCTGGCACATTTTCGTGTGCGATACTTCCCTCCGGGTCTTCGGGCCTTGCGAAGCTCTGTGTACTGCGAGCGCTGCTACTCGCAGCTGAGAAGGACCGTGGAGCTAGCGGCGAATTCGGAGAGCTCTTCGCTGCACTGCGCCGCTCGCAAGCGGCTTCGTTCTTCGCCTTCTGCCGTCCGGCGAGAGCTGAACTCCAGCGGTCAGTTGCAGCTCTGCCCAACAGCGTGTTCTCAGTTCTGCGGGCAAGCACGCCCTCTTGCCTTGGCCCCGAGTGCAAAGTCCCGAGCGAGCACTCGACTCAGTGCAATGCACCCGGAAGGACGCTCTCGCTCGTCTTTCAAGGAGCGATTCCTAACAGCAGAAGCAGCAGAGGCACAAACTGCATGACGAGAAGGACAACGTAGAACACGTCTCTGTCCTGGCACATTTTCGTGTGCGATACTTCCCTCCGGGTCTTCGGGCCTTGCGAAGCTCTGTGTACTGCGAGCGCTGCTACTCGCAGCTGAGAAGGACCGTGGAGCTAGCGGCGAATTCGGAGAGCTCTTCGCTGCACTGCGCCGCTCGCAAGCGGCTTCGTTCTTCGCCTTCTGCCGTCCGGCGAGAGCTGAACTCCAGCGGTCAGTTGCAGCTCTGCCCAACAGCGTGTTCTCAGTTCTGCGGGCAAGCACGCCCTCTTGCCTTGGCCCCGAGTGCAAAGTCCCGAGCGAGCACTCGACTCAGTGCAATGCACCGGAAGGACGCTTCGTCTTTCAAGGAGCGATTCCTAACAGCAGAAGCAGCAGAGGCACAAACTGCATGACGAGAAGGGACAACGTAGAACACGTCTCTGTCCTGGCACATTTTCGTGTGCGATACTTCCCTCCGGGTCTTCGGGCCTTGCGAAGCTCTGTGTACTGCGAGCGCTGCTACTCGCAGCTGAGAAGGACCGTGGAGCTAGCGGCGAATTCGGAGAGCTCTTCGCTGCACTGCGCCGCTCGCAAGCGGCTTCGTTCTTCGCCTTCTGCCGTCCGGCGAGAGCTGAACTCCAGCGGTCAGTTGCAGCTCTGCCCAACAGCGTGTTCTCAGTTCTGCGGGCAAGCACGCCCTCTTGCCTTGGCCCCGAGTGCAAAGTCCCGAGCGAGCACTCGACTCAGTGCAATGCACCCGGAAGGACGCTCTCGCTCGTCTTTCAAGGAGCGATTCCTAACAGCAGAAGCAGCAGAGGCACAAACTGCATGACGAGAAGGGACAACGTAGAACACGTCTCTGTCCTGGCACATTTCCGTGTGCCATACTTCCCTCCGGGTCTTCGGGCCTTGCGAAGCTCTGTGTACTGCGAGCGCTGCTACTCGCAGCTGAGAAGGACCGTGGAGCTAGCGGCGAATTCGGAGAGCTCTTCGCTGCACTGCGCCGCTCGCAAGCGGCTTCGTTCTTCGCCTTCTGCCGTCCGGCGAGAGCTGAACTCCAGCGGTCAGTTGCAGCTCTGCCCAACAGCGTGTTCTCAGTTCTGCGGGCAAGCACGCCCTCTTGCCTTGGCCCCGAGTGCAAAGTCCCGAGCGAGCACTCGACTCAGTGCAATGCACCCGGAAGGACGCTCTCGCTCGTCTTTCAAGGAGCGATTACCTACAGCAAAAGCAGCAGAGGCACAAACTGCATGACGAGAAGGGACAACGTAGAACACGTCTCTGTCCTGGCACATTTTCGTGTGCGATACTTCCCTCCGGGTCTTCGGGCCTTGCGAAGCTCTGTGTACTGCGAGCGCTGCTACTCGCAGCTGAGAAGGACCGTGGAGCTAGCGGCGAATTCGGAGAGCTCTTCGCTGCACTGCGCCGCTCGCAAGCGGCTTCGTTCTTCGCCTTCTGCCGTCCGGCGAGAGCTGAACTCCAGCGGTCAGTTGCAGCTCTGCCCAACAGCGTGTTCTCAGTTCTGCGGGCAAGCACGCCCTCTTGCCTTGGCCCCGAGTGCAAAGACCCGAGCGAGCACTCGACTCAGTGCAATGCACCCGGAAGGACGCTCTCGCTCGTCTTTCAAGGAGCGATTACCTACAGCAGAAGCAGCAGAGGCACAAACTGCATGACGAGAAGGGACAACGTAGAACACGTCTCTGTCCTGGCACATTTTCGTGTGCGATACTTCCCTCCGGGTCTTCGGGCCTTGCGAAGCCCTGTGTACTGCGAGCGCTGCTACTCGCAGCTGAGAAGGACCGTGGAGCTAGCGGCGAATTCGGAGAGCTCTTCGCTGCACTGCGCCGCTCGCAAGCGGCTTCGTTCTTCGCCTTCTGCCGTCCGGCGAGAGCTGAACTCCAGCGGTCAGTTGCAGCTCTGCCCAACAGCGTGTTCTCAGTTCTGCGGGCAAGCACGCCCTCTTGCCTTGGCCCCGAGAGCAAAGTCCCGAGCGAGCACTCGACTCAGTGCAATGCACCCGGAAGGACGCTCTCGCTCGTCTTTCAAGGAGCGATTCCTAACAGCAGAAGCAGCAGAGGCACAAACTGCATGACGAGAAGGGACAACGTAGAACACGTCTCTGTCCTGGCACATTTCCGTGTGCCATACTTCCCTCCGGGTCTTCGGGCCTTGCGAAGCTCTGTGTACTGCGAGCGCTGCTACTCGCAGCTGAGAAGGACCGTGGAGCTAGCGGCGAATTCGGAGAGCTCTTCGCTGCACTGCGCCGCTCGCAAGCGGCTTCGTTCTTCGCCTTCTGCCGTCCGGCGAGAGCTGAACTCCAGCGGTCAGTTGCAGCTCTGCCCAACAGCGTGTTCTCAGTTCTGCGGGCAAGCACGCCCTCTTGCCTTGGCCCCGAGTGCAAAGTCCCGAGCGAGCACTCGACTCAGTGCAATGCACCCGAAGGACGCTCTCGCTCGTCTTTCAAGGAGCGATTCCTAACAGCAGAAGCAGCAGAGGCACAAACTGCATGACGAGAAGGGACAACGTAGAACACGTCTCTGTCCTGGCACATTTTCGTGTGCGATACTTCCCTCCGGGTCTTCGGGCCTTGCGAAGCTCTGTGTACTGCGAGCGCTGCTACTCGCAGCTGAGAAGGACCGTGGAGCTAGCGGCGAATTCGGAGAGCTCTTCGCTGCACTGCGCCGCTCGCAAGCGGCTTCGTTCTCCGCCTTCTGCCGTCCGGCGAGAGCTGAACTCCAGCGGTCAGTTGCAGCTCTGCCCAACAGCGTGTTCTCAGTTCTGCGGGCAAGCACGCCCTCTTGCCTTGGCCCCGAGTGCAAAGTCCCGAGCGAGCACTCGACTCAGTGCAATGCACCCGGAAGGACGCTCTCGCTCGTCTTTCAAGGAGCGATTCCTAATAGCAGAAGCAGCAGAGGCACAAACTGCATGACGAGAAGGGACAACGTAGAACACGTCTCTGTCCTGGCACATTTTCGTGTGCGATACTTCCCTCCGGGTCTTCGGGCCTTGCGAAGCCCTGTGTACTGCGAGCGCTGCTACTCGCAGCTGAGAAGGACCGTGGAGCTAGCGGCGAATTCGGAGAGCTCTTCGCTGCACTGCGCCGCACGCAAGCGGCTTCGTTCTTCGCCTTTTGCCGTCCGGCGAGAGCTGAACTCCAGCGGTCAGTTGCAGCTCTGCCCAACAGCGTGTTCTCAGTTCTGCGGGCAAGCACGCCCTCTTGCCTTGGCCCCGAGTGCAAAGTCCCGAGCGAGCACTCGACTCAGTGCAATGCACCCGGAAGGACGCTCTCGCTCGTCTTTCAAGGAGCGATTACCTACAGCAGAAGCAGCAGAGGCACAAACTGCATGACGAGAAGGGACAACGTAGAACACGTCTCTGTCCTGGCACATTTTCGTGTGCGATACTTCCCTCCGGGTCTTCGGTCCTTGCGAAGCTCTGTGTACTGCGAGCGCTGCTACTCGCAGCTGAGAAGGACCGTGGAGCTAGCGGCGAATTCGGAGAGCTCTTCGCTGCACTGCGCCGCTCGCAAGCGGCTTCGTTCTTCGCCTTCTGCCGTCCGGCGAGAGCTGAACTCCAGCGGTCAGTTGCAGCTCTGCCCAACAGCGTGTTCTCAGTTCTGCGGGCAAGCACGCCCTCTTGCCTTGGCCCCGAGTGCAAAGTCCCGAGCGAGCACTCGACTCAGTGCAATGCACCCGGAAGGACGCTCTCGCTCGTCTTTCAAGGAGCGATTACCTACAGCAGAAGCAGCAGAGGCACAAACTGCATGACGAGAAGGGACAACGTAGAACACGTCTCTGTCCTGGCACATTTTCGTGTGCGATACTTCCCTCCGGGTCTTCGGGCCTTGCGAAGCCCTGTGTACTGCGAGCGCTGCTACTCGCAGCTGAGAAGGACCGTGGAGCTAGCGGCGAATTCGGAGAGCTCTTCGCTGCACTGCGCCGCTCGCAAGCGGCTTCGTTCTTCGCCTTCTGCCGTCCGGCGAGAGCTGAACTCCAGCGGTCAGTTGCAGCTCTGCCCAACAGCGTGTTCTCAGTTCTGCGGGCAAGCACGCCCTCTTGCCTTGGCCCCGAGAGCAAAGTCCCGAGCGAGCACTCGACTCAGTGCAATGCACCCGGAAGGACGCTCTCGCTCGTCTTTCAAGGAGCGATTCCTAACAGCAGAAGCAGCAGAGGCACAAACTGCATGACGAGAAGGGACAACGTAGAACACGTCTCTGTCCTGGCACATTTCCGTGTGCCATACTTCCCTCCGGGTCTTCGGTCCTTGCGAAGCTCTGTGTACTGCGAGCGCTGCTACTCGCAGCTGAGAAGGACCGTGGAGCTAGCGGCGAATTCGGAGAGCTCTTCGCTGCACTGCGCCGCTCGCAAGCGGCTTCGTTCTTCGCCTTCTGCCGTCCGGCGAGAGCTGAACTCCAGCGGTCAGTTGCAGCTCTGCCCAACAGCGTGTTCTCAGTTCTGCGGGCAAGCACGCCCTCTTGCCTTGGCCCCGAGAGCAAAGTCCCGAGCGAGCACTCGACTCAGTGCAATGCACCCGGAAGGACGCTCTCGCTCGTCTTTCAAGGAGCGATTACCTACAGCAAAAGCAGCAGAGGCACAAACTGCATGACGAGAAGGGACAACGTAGAACACGTCTCTGTCCTGGCACATTTTCGTGTGCGATACTTCCCTCCGGGTCTTCGGGCCTTGCGAAGCTCTGTGTACTGCGAGCGCTGCTACTCGCAGCTGAGAAGGACCGTGGAGCTAGCGGCGAATTCGGAGAGCTCTTCGCTGCACTGCGCCGCTCGCAAGCGGCTTCGTTCTTCGCCTTCTGCCGTCCGGCGAGAGCTGAACTCCAGCGGTCAGTTGCAGCTCTGCCCAACAGCGTGTTCTCAGTTCTGCGGGCAAGCACGCCCTCTTGCCTTGGCCCCGAGTGCAAAGTCCCGAGCGAGCACTCGACTCAGTGCAATGCACCCGGAAGGACGCTCTCGCTCGTCTTTCAAGGAGCGATTCCTAACAAGCAGAAGCAGCAGAGGCACAAACTGCATGACGAGAAGGGACAACGTAGAACACGTCTCTGTCCTGGCACATTTTCGTGTGCGATACTTCCCTCCGGGTCTTCGGGCCTTGCGAAGCTCTGTGTACTGCGAGCGCTGCTACTCGCAGCTGAGAAGGACCGTGGAGCTAGCGGCGAATTCGGAGAGCTCTTCGCTGCACTGCGCCGCTCGCAAGCGGCTTCGTTCTCGCCTTCTGCCGTCCGGCGAGAGCTGAACTCCAGCGGTCAGTTGCAGCTCTGCCCAACAGCGTGTTCTCAGTTCTGCGGGCAAGCACGCCCTCTTGCCTTGGCCCCGAGTGCAAAGTCCCGAGCGAGCACTCGACTCAGTGCAATGCACCCGGAAGGACGCTCTCGCTCGTCTTTCAAGGAGCGATTCCTAACAGCAGAAGCAGCAGAGGCACAAACTGCATGACGAGAAGGGACAACGTAGAACACGTCTCTGTCCTGGCACATTTTCGTGTGCGATACTTCCCTCCGGGTCTTCGGGCCTTGCGAAGCTCTGTGTACTGCGAGCGCTGCTACTCGCAGCTGAGAAGGACCGTGGAGCTAGCGGCGAATTCGGAGAGCTCTTCGCTGCACTGCGCCGCTCGCAAGCGGCCTTCGTTCTTCGCCTTCTGCCGTCCGGCGAGAGCTGAACTCCAGCGGTCAGTTGCAGCTCTGCCCAACAGCGTGTTCTCAGTTCTGCGGGCAAGCACGCCCTCTTGCCTTGGCCCCGAGTGCAAAGTCCCGAGCGAGCACTCGACTCAGTGCAATGCACCCGGAAGGACGCTCTCGCTCGTCTTTCAAGGAGCGATTCCTAACAGCAGAAGCAGCAGAGGCACAAACTGCATGACGAGAAGGGACAACGTAGAACACGTCTCTGTCCTGGCACATTTTCGTGTGCGATACTTCCCTCCGGGTCTTCGGGCCTTGCGAAGCTCTGTGTACTGCGAGCGCTGCTACTCGCAGCTGAGAAGGACCGTGGAGCTAGCGGCGAATTCGGAGAGCTCTTCGCTGCACTGCGCCGCTCGCAAGCGGCTTCGTTCTCCGCCTTCTGCCGTCCGGCGAGAGCTGAACTCCAGCGGTCAGTTGCAGCTCTGCCCAACAGCGTGTTCTCAGTTCTGCGGGCAAGCACGCCCTCTTGCCTTGGCCCCGAGTGCAAAGTCCCGAGCGAGCACTCGACTCAGTGCAATGCACCCGGAAGGACGCTCTCGCTCGTCTTTCAAGGAGCGATTCCTAATAGCAGAAGCAGCAGAGGCACAAACTGCATGACGAGAAGGGACAACGTAGAACACGTCTCTGTCCTGGCACATTTTCGTGTGCGATACTTCCCTCCGGGTCTTCGGGCCTTGCGAAGCCCTGTGTACTGCGAGCGCTGCTACTCGCAGCTGAGAAGGACCGTGGAGCTAGCGGCGAATTCGGAGAGCTCTTCGCTGCACTGCGCCGCTCGCAAGCGGCTTCGTTCTTCGCCTTTTGCCGTCCGGCGAGAGCTGAACTCCAGCGGTCAGTTGCAGCTCTGCCCAACAGCGTGTTCTCAGTTCTGCGGGCAAGCACGCCCTCTTGCCTTGGCCCCGAGTGCAAAGTCCCGAGCGAGCACTCGACTCAGTGCAATGCACCCGGAAGGACGCTCTCGCTCGTCTTTCAAGGAGCGATTACCTACAGCAGAAGCAGCAGAGGCACAAACTGCATGACGAGAAGGGACAACGTAGAACACGTCTCTGTCCTGGCACATTTTCGTGTGCGATACTTCCCTCCGGGTCTTCGGTCCTTGCGAAGCTCTGTGTACTGCGAGCGCTGCTACTCGCAGCTGAGAAGGACCGTGGAGCTAGCGGCGAATTCGGAGAGCTCTTCGCTGCACTGCGCCGCTCGCAAGCGGCTTCGTTCTTCGCCTTCTGCCGTCCGGCGAGAGCTGAACTCCAGCGGTCAGTTGCAGCTCTGCCCAACAGCGTGTTCTCAGTTCTGCGGGCAAGCACGCCCTCTTGCCTTGGCCCCGAGTGCAAAGTCCCGAGCGAGCACTCGACTCAGTGCAATGCACCCGGAAGGACGCTCTCGCTCGTCTTTCAAGGAGCGATTACCTACAGCAGAAGCAGCAGAGGCACAAACTGCATGACGAGAAGGGACAACGTAGAACACGTCTCTGTCCTGGCACATTTTCGTGTGCGATACTTCCCTCCGGGTCTTCGGGCCTTGCGAAGCCCTGTGTACTGCGAGCGCTGCTACTCGCAGCTGAGAAGGACCGTGGAGCTAGCGGCGAATTCGGAGAGCTCTTCGCTGCACTGCGCCGCTCGCAAGCGGCTTCGTTCTTCGCCTTCTGCCGTCCGGCGAGAGCTGAACTCCAGCGGTCAGTTGCAGCTCTGCCCAACAGCGTGTTCTCAGTTCTGCGGGCAAGCACGCCCTCTTGCCTTGGCCCCGAGAGCAAAGTCCCGAGCGAGCACTCGACTCAGTGCAATGCACCCGGAAGGACGCTCTCGCTCGTCTTTCAAGGAGCGATTACCTACAGCAAAAGCAGCAGAGGCACAAACTGCATGACGAGAAGGGACAACGTAGAACACGTCTCTGTCCTGGCACATTTTCGTGTGCGATACTTCCCTCCGGGTCTTCGGGCCTTGCGAAGCTCTGTGTACTGCGAGCGCTGCTACTCGCAGCTGAGAAGGACCGTGGAGCTAGCGGCGAATTCGGAGAGCTCTTCGCTGCACTGCGCCGCTCGCAAGCGGCTTCGTTCTTCGCCTTCTGCCGTCCGGCGAGAGCTGAACTCCAGCGGTCAGTTGCAGCTCTGCCCAACAGCGTGTTCTCAGTTCTGCGGGCAAGCACGCCCTCTTGCCTTGGCCCCGAGTGCAAAGTCCCGAGCGAGCACTCGACTCAGTGCAATGCACCCGGAAGGACGCTCTCGCTCGTCTTTCAAGGAGCGATTCCTAACAGCAGAAGCAGCAGAGGCACAAACTGCATGACGAGAAGGGACAACGTAGAACACGTCTCTGTCCTGGCACATTTTCGTGTGCGATACTTCCCTCCGGGTCTTCGGGCCTTGCGAAGCTCTGTGTACTGCGAGCGCTGCTACTCGCAGCTGAGAAGGACCGTGGAGCTAGCGGCGAATTCGGAGAGCTCTTCGCTGCACTGCGCCGCTCGCAAGCGGCTTCGTTCTTCGCCTTCTGCCGTCCGGCGAGAGCTGAACTCCAGCGGTCAGTTGCAGCTCTGCCCAACAGCGTGTTCTCAGTTCTGCGGGCAAGCACGCCCTCTTGCCTTGGCCCCGAGTGCAAAGTCCCGAGCGAGCACTCGACTCAGTGCAATGCACCCGGAAGGACGCTCTCGCTCGTCTTTCAAGGAGCGATTCCTAATAGCAGAAGCAGCAGAGGCACAAACTGCATGACGAGAAGGGACAACGTAGAACACGTCTCTGTCCTGGCACATTTTCGTGTGCGATACTTCCCTCCGGGTCTTCGGGCCTTGCGAAGCCCTGTGTACTGCGAGCGCTGCTACTCGCAGCTGAGAAGGACCGTGGAGCTAGCGGCGAATTCGGAGAGCTCTTCGCTGCACTGCGCCGCTCGCAAGCGGCTTCGTTCTTCGCCTTCTGCCGTCCGGCGAGAGCTGAACTCCAGCGGTCAGTTGCAGCTCTGCCCAACAGCGTGTTCTCAGTTCTGCGGGCAAGCACGCCCTCTTGCCTTGGCCCCGAGAGCAAAGTCCCGAGCGAGCACTCGACTCAGTGCAATGCACCCGGAAGGACGCTCTCGCTCGTCTTTCAAGGAGCGATTCCTAACAGCAGAAGCAGCAGAGGCACAAACTGCATGACGAGAAGGGACAACGTAGAACACGTCTCTGTCCTGGCACATTTCCGTGTGCCATACTTCCCTCCGGGTCTTCGGTCCTTGCGAAGCTCTGTGTACTGCGAGCGCTGCTACTCGCAGCTGAGAAGGACCGTGGAGCTAGCGGCGAATTCGGAGAGCTCTTCGCTGCACTGCGCCGCTCGCAAGCGGCTTCGTTCTTCGCCTTCTGCCGTCCGGCGAGAGCTGAACTCCAGCGGTCAGTTGCAGCTCTGCCCAACAGCGTGTTCTCAGTTCTGCGGGCAAGCACGCCCTCTTGCCTTGGCCCCGAGAGCAAAGTCCCGAGCGAGCACTCGACTCAGTGCAATGCACCCGGAAGGACGCTCTCGCTCGTCTTTCAAGGAGCGATTACCTACAGCAAAAGCAGCAGAGGCACAAACTGCATGACGAGAAGGGACAACGTAGAACACGTCTCTGTCCTGGCACATTTTCGTGTGCGATACTTCCCTCCGGGTCTTCGGGCCTTGCGAAGCTCTGTGTACTGCGAGCGCTGCTACTCGCAGCTGAGAAGGACCGTGGAGCTAGCGGCGAATTCGGAGAGCTCTTCGCTGCACTGCGCCGCTCGCAAGCGGCTTCGTTCTTCGCCTTCTGCCGTCCGGCGAGAGCTGAACTCCAGCGGTCAGTTGCAGCTCTGCCCAACAGCGTGTTCTCAGTTCTGCGGGCAAGCACGCCCTCTTGCCTTGGCCCCGAGTGCAAAGTCCCGAGCGAGCACTCGACTCAGTGCAATGCACCCGGAAGGACGCTCTCGCTCGTCTTTCAAGGAGCGATTCCTAACAGCAGAAGCAGCAGAGGCACAAACTGCATGACGAGAAGGGACAACGTAGAACACGTCTCTGTCCTGGCACATTTTCGTGTGCGATACTTCCCTCCGGGTCTTCGGGCCTTGCGAAGCTCTGTGTACTGCGAGCGCTGCTACTCGCAGCTGAGAAGGACCGTGGAGCTAGCGGCGAATTCGGAGAGCTCTTCGCTGCACTGCGCCGCTCGCAAGCGGCTTCGTTCTTCGCCTTCTGCCGTCCGGCGAGAGCTGAACTCCAGCGGTCAGTTGCAGCTCTGCCCAACAGCGTGTTCTCAGTTCTGCGGGCAAGCACGCCCTCTTGCCTTGGCCCCGAGTGCAAAGTCCCGAGCGAGCACTCGACTCAGTGCAATGCACCCGGAAGGACGCTCTCGCTCGTCTTTCAAGGAGCGATTCCTAACAGCAGAAGCAGCAGAGGCACAAACTGCATGACGAGAAGGGACAACGTAGAACACGTCTCTGTCCTGGCACATTTTCGTGTGCGATACTTCCCTCCGGGTCTTCGGGCCTTGCGAAGCTCTGTGTACTGCGAGCGCTGCTACTCGCAGCTGAGAAGGACCGTGGAGCTAGCGGCGAATTCGGAGAGCTCTTCGCTGCACTGCGCCGCTCGCAAGCGGCTTCGTTCTTCGCCTTCTGCCGTCCGGCGAGAGCTGAACTCCAGCGGTCAGTTGCAGCTCTGCCCAACAGCGTGTTCTCAGTTCTGCGGGCAAGCACGCCCTCTTGCCTTGGCCCCGAGTGCAAAGTCCCGAGCGAGCACTCGACTCAGTGCAATGCACCCGGAAGGACGCTCTCGCTCGTCTTTCAAGGAGCGATTCCTAACAGCAGAAGCAGCAGAGGCACAAACTGCATGACGAGAAGGGACAACGTAGAACACGTCTCTGTCCTGGCACATTTTCGTGTGCGATACTTCCCTCCGGGTCTTCGGGCCTTGCGAAGCTCTGTGTACTGCGAGCGCTGCTACTCGCAGCTGAGAAGGACCGTGGAGCTAGCGGCGAATTCGGAGAGCTCTTCGCTGCACTGCGCCGCTCGCAAGCGGCTTCGTTCTCCGCCTTCTGCCGTCCGGCGAGAGCTGAACTCCAGCGGTCAGTTGCAGCTCTGCCCAACAGCGTGTTCTCAGTTCTGCGGGCAAGCACGCCCTCTTGCCTTGGCCCCGAGTGCAAAGTCCCGAGCGAGCACTCGACTCAGTGCAATGCACCCGGAAGGACGCTCTCGCTCGTCTTTCAAGGAGCGATTCCTAATAGCAGAAGCAGCAGAGGCACAAACTGCATGACGAGAAGGGACAACGTAGAACACGTCTCTGTCCTGGCACATTTTCGTGTGCGATACTTCCCTCCGGGTCTTCGGGCCTTGCGAAGCCCTGTGTACTGCGAGCGCTGCTACTCGCAGCTGAGAAGGACCGTGGAGCTAGCGGCGAATTCGGAGAGCTCTTCGCTGCACTGCGCCGCTCGCAAGCGGCTTCGTTCTTCGCCTTTTGCCGTCCGGCGAGAGCTGAACTCCAGCGGTCAGTTGCAGCTCTGCCCAACAGCGTGTTCTCAGTTCTGCGGGCAAGCACGCCCTCTTGCCTTGGCCCCGAGTGCAAAGTCCCGAGCGAGCACTCGACTCAGTGCAATGCACCCGGAAGGACGCTCTCGCTCGTCTTTCAAGGAGCGATTACCTACAGCAGAAGCAGCAGAGGCACAAACTGCATGACGAGAAGGGACAACGTAGAACACGTCTCTGTCCTGGCACATTTTCGTGTGCGATACTTCCCTCCGGGTCTTCGGTCCTTGCGAAGCTCTGTGTACTGCGAGCGCTGCTACTCGCAGCTGAGAAGGACCGTGGAGCTAGCGGCGAATTCGGAGAGCTCTTCGCTGCACTGCGCCGCTCGCAAGCGGCTTCGTTCTTCGCCTTCTGCCGTCCGGCGAGAGCTGAACTCCAGCGGTCAGTTGCAGCTCTGCCCAACAGCGTGTTCTCAGTTCTGCGGGCAAGCACGCCCTCTTGCCTTGGCCCCGAGTGCAAAGTCCCGAGCGAGCACTCGACTCAGTGCAATGCACCCGGAAGGACGCTCTCGCTCGTCTTTCAAGGAGCGATTACCTACAGCAGAAGCAGCAGAGGCACAAACTGCATGACGAGAAGGGACAACGTAGAACACGTCTCTGTCCTGGCACATTTTCGTGTGCGATACTTCCCTCCGGGTCTTCGGGCCTTGCGAAGCCCTGTGTACTGCGAGCGCTGCTACTCGCAGCTGAGAAGGACCGTGGAGCTAGCGGCGAATTCGGAGAGCTCTTCGCTGCACTGCGCCGCTCGCAAGCGGCTTCGTTCTTCGCCTTCTGCCGTCCGGCGAGAGCTGAACTCCAGCGGTCAGTTGCAGCTCTGCCCAACAGCGTGTTCTCAGTTCTGCGGGCAAGCACGCCCTCTTGCCTTGGCCCCGAGAGCAAAGTCCCGAGCGAGCACTCGACTCAGTGCAATGCACCCGGAAGGACGCTCTCGCTCGTCTTTCAAGGAGCGATTACCTACAGCAAAAGCAGCAGAGGCACAAACTGCATGACGAGAAGGGACAACGTAGAACACGTCTCTGTCCTGGCACATTTTCGTGTGCGATACTTCCCTCCGGGTCTTCGGGCCTTGCGAAGCTCTGTGTACTGCGAGCGCTGCTACTCGCAGCTGAGAAGGACCGTGGAGCTAGCGGCGAATTCGGAGAGCTCTTCGCTGCACTGCGCCGCTCGCAAGCGGCTTCGTTCTTCGCCTTCTGCCGTCCGGCGAGAGCTGAACTCCAGCGGTCAGTTGCAGCTCTGCCCAACAGCGTGTTCTCAGTTCTGCGGGCAAGCACGCCCTCTTGCCTTGGCCCCGAGTGCAAAGTCCCGAGCGAGCACTCGACTCAGTGCAATGCACCCGGAAGGACGCTCTCGCTCGTCTTTCAAGGAGCGATTCCTAACAGCAGAAGCAGCAGAGGCACAAACTGCATGACGAGAAGGGACAACGTAGAACACGTCTCTGTCCTGGCACATTTTCGTGTGCGATACTTCCCTCCGGGTCTTCGGGCCTTGCGAAGCTCTGTGTACTGCGAGCGCTGCTACTCGCAGCTGAGAAGGACCGTGGAGCTAGCGGCGAATTCGGAGAGCTCTTCGCTGCACTGCGCCGCTCGCAAGCGGCTTCGTTCTTCGCCTTCTGCCGTCCGGCGAGAGCTGAACTCCAGCGGTCAGTTGCAGCTCTGCCCAACAGCGTGTTCTCAGTTCTGCGGGCAAGCACGCCCTCTTGCCTTGGCCCCGAGTGCAAAGTCCCGAGCGAGCACTCGACTCAGTGCAATGCACCCGGAAGGACGCTCTCGCTCGTCTTTCAAGGAGCGATTCCTAATAGCAGAAGCAGCAGAGGCACAAACTGCATGACGAGAAGGGACAACGTAGAACACGTCTCTGTCCTGGCACATTTTCGTGTGCGATACTTCCCTCCGGGTCTTCGGGCCTTGCGAAGCCCTGTGTACTGCGAGCGCTGCTACTCGCAGCTGAGAAGGACCGTGGAGCTAGCGGCGAATTCGGAGAGCTCTTCGCTGCACTGCGCCGCTCGCAAGCGGCTTCGTTCTTCGCCTTTTGCCGTCCGGCGAGAGCTGAACTCCAGCGGTCAGTTGCAGCTCTGCCCAACAGCGTGTTCTCAGTTCTGCGGGCAAGCACGCCCTCTTGCCTTGGCCCCGAGTGCAAAGTCCCGAGCGAGCACTCGACTCAGTGCAATGCACCCGGAAGGACGCTCTCGCTCGTCTTTCAAGGAGCGATTCCTAACAGCAGAAGCAGCAGAGGCACAAACTGCATGACGAGAAGGGACAACGTAGAACACGTCTCTGTCCTGGCACATTTTCGTGTGCGATACTTCCCTCCGGGTCTTCGGTCCTTGCGAAGCTCTGTGTACTGCGAGCGCTGCTACTCGCAGCTGAGAAGGACCGTGGAGCTAGCGGCGAATTCGGAGAGCTCTTCGCTGCACTGCGCCGCTCGCAAGCGGCTTCGTTCTTCGCCTTCTGCCGTCCGGCGAGAGCTGAACTCCAGCGGTCAGTTGCAGCTCTGCCCAACAGCGTGTTCTCAGTTCTGCGGGCAAGCACGCCCTCTTGCCTTGGCCCCGAGTGCAAAGACCCGAGCGAGCACTCGACTCAGTGCAATGCACCCGGAAGGACGCTCTCGCTCGTCTTTCAAGGAGCGATTACCTACAGCAGAAGCAGCAGAGGCACAAACTGCATGACGAGAAGGGACAACGTAGAACACGTCTCTGTCCTGGCGCATTTTCGTGTGCGATACTTCCCTCCGGGTCTTCGGGCCTTGCGAAGCCCTGTGTACTGCGAGCGCTGCTACTCGCAGCTGAGAAGGACCGTGGAGCTAGCGGCGAATTCGGAGAGCTCTTCGCTGCACTGCGCCGCTCGCAAGCGGCTTCGTTCTTCGCCTTCTGCCGTCCGGCGAGAGCTGAACTCCAGCGGTCAGTTGCAGCTCTGCCCAACAGCGTGTTCTCAGTTCTGCGGGCAAGCACGCCCTCTTGCCTTGGCCCCGAGAGCAAAGTCCCGAGCGAGCACTCGACTCAGTGCAATGCACCCGGAAGGACGCTCTCGCTCGTCTTTCAAGGAGCGATTCCTAACAGCAGAAGCAGCAGAGGCACAAACTGCATGACGAGAAGGGACAACGTAGAACACGTCTCTGTCCTGGCGCATTTCCGTGTGCCATACTTCCCTCCGGGTCTTCGGGCCTTGCGAAGCTCTGTGTACTGCGAGCGCTGCTACTCGCAGCTGAGAAGGACCGTGGAGCTAGCGGCGAATTCGGAGAGCTCTTCGCTGCACTGCGCCGCTCGCAAGCGGCTTCGTTCTTCGCCTTCTGCCGTCCGGCGAGAGCTGAACTCCAGCGGTCAGTTGCAGCTCTGCCCAACAGCGTGTTCTCAGTTCTGCGGGCAAGCACGCCCTCTTGCCTTGGCCCCGAGAGCAAAGTCCCGAGCGAGCACTCGACTCAGTGCAATGCACCCGGAAGGACGCTCTCGCTCGTCTTTCAAGGAGCGATTCCTAACAGCAGAAGCAGCAGAGGCACAAACTGCATGACGAGAAGGGACAACGTAGAACACGTCTCTGTCCTGGCACATTTCCGTGTGCCATACTTCCCTCCGGGTCTTCGGGCCTTGCGAAGCTCTGTGTACTGCGAGCGCTGCTACTCGCAGCTGAGAAGGACCGTGGAGCTAGCGGCGAATTCGGAGAGCTCTTCGCTGCACTGCGCCGCTCGCAAGCGGCTTCGTTCTTCGCCTTCTGCCGTCCGGCGAGAGCTGAACTCCAGCGGTCAGTTGCAGCTCTGCCCAACAGCGTGTTCTCAGTTCTGCGGGCAAGCACGCCCTCTTGCCTTGGCCCCGAGTGCAAAGACCCGAGCGAGCACTCGACTCAGTGCAATGCACCCGGAAGGACGCTCTCGCTCGTCTTTCAAGGAGCGATTACCTACAGCAGAAGCAGCAGAGGCACAAACTGCATGACGAGAAGGGACAACGTAGAACACGTCTCTGTCCTGGCACATTTTCGTGTGCGATACTTCCCTCCGGGTCTTCGGGCCTTGCGAAGCCCTGTGTACTGCGAGCGCTGCTACTCGCAGCTGAGAAGGACCGTGGAGCTAGCGGCGAATTCGGAGAGCTCTTCGCTGCACTGCGCCGCTCGCAAGCGGCTTCGTTCTTCGCCTTCTGCCGTCCGGCGAGAGCTGAACTCCAGCGGTCAGTTGCAGCTCTGCCCAACAGCGTGTTCTCAGTTCTGCGGGCAAGCACGCCCTCTTGCCTTGGCCCCGAGAGCAAAGTCCCGAGCGAGCACTCGACTCAGTGCAATGCACCCGGAAGGACGCTCTCGCTCGTCTTTCAAGGAGCGATTCCTAACAGCAGAAGCAGCAGAGGCACAAACTGCATGACGAGAAGGGACAACGTAGAACACGTCTCTGTCCTGGCACATTTCCGTGTGCCATACTTCCCTCCGGGTCTTCGGGCCTTGCGAAGCTCTGTGTACTGCGAGCGCTGCTACTCGCAGCTGAGAAGGACCGTGGAGCTAGCGGCGAATTCGGAGAGCTCTTCGCTGCACTGCGCCGCTCGCAAGCGGCTTCGTTCTTCGCCTTCTGCCGTCCGGCGAGAGCTGAACTCCAGCGGTCAGTTGCAGCTCTGCCCAACAGCGTGTTCTCAGTTCTGCGGGCAAGCACGCCCTCTTGCCTTGGCCCCGAGAGCAAAGTCCCGAGCGAGCACTCGACTCAGTGCAATGCACCCGGAAGGACGCTCTCGCTCGTCTTTCAAGGAGCGATTCCTAACAGCAGAAGCAGCAGAGGCACAAACTGCATGACGAGAAGGGACAACGTAGAACACGTCTCTGTCCTGGCACATTTCCGTGTGCCATACTTCCCTCCGGGTCTTCGGGCCTTGCGAAGCTCTGTGTACTGCGAGCGCTGCTACTCGCAGCTGAGAAGGACCGTGGAGCTAGCGGCGAATTCGGAGAGCTCTTCGCTGCACTGCGCCGCTCGCAAGCGGCTTCGTTCTTCGCCTTCTGCCGTCCGGCGAGAGCTGAACTCCAGCGGTCAGTTGCAGCTCTGCCCAACAGCGTGTTCTCAGTTCTGCGGGCAAGCACGCCCTCTTGCCTTGGCCCCGAGAGCAAAGTCCCGAGCGAGCACTCGACTCAGTGCAATGCACCCGGAAGGACGCTCTCGCTCGTCTTTCAAGGAGCGATTACCTACAGCAAAAGCAGCAGAGGCACAAACTGCATGACGAGAAGGGACAACGTAGAACACGTCTCTGTCCTGGCACATTTTCGTGTGCGATACTTCCCTCCGGGTCTTCGGGCCTTGCGAAGCTCTGTGTACTGCGAGCGCTGCTACTCGCAGCTGAGAAGGACCGTGGAGCTAGCGGCGAATTCGGAGAGCTCTTCGCTGCACTGCGCCGCTCGCAAGCGGCTTCGTTCTTCGCCTTCTGCCGTCCGGCGAGAGCTGAACTCCAGCGGTCAGTTGCAGCTCTGCCCAACAGCGTGTTCTCAGTTCTGCGGGCAAGCACGCCCTCTTGCCTTGGCCCCGAGTGCAAAGTCCCGAGCGAGCACTCGACTCAGTGCAATGCACCCGGAAGGACGCTCTCGCTCGTCTTTCAAGGAGCGATTCCTAACAGCAGAAGCAGCAGAGGCACAAACTGCATGACGAGAAGGGACAACGTAGAACACGTCTCTGTCCTGGCACATTTTCGTGTGCGATACTTCCCTCCGGGTCTTCGGGCCTTGCGAAGCTCTGTGTACTGCGAGCGCTGCTACTCGCAGCTGAGAAGGACCGTGGAGCTAGCGGCGAATTCGGAGAGCTCTTCGCTGCACTGCGCCGCTCGCAAGCGGCTTCGTTCTTCGCCTTCTGCCGTCCGGCGAGAGCTGAACTCCAGCGGTCAGTTGCAGCTCTGCCCAACAGCGTGTTCTCAGTTCTGCGGGCAAGCACGCCCTCTTGCCTTGGCCCCGAGTGCAAAGTCCCGAGCGAGCACTCGACTCAGTGCAATGCACCCGGAAGGACGCTCTCGCTCGTCTTTCAAGGAGCGATTACCTACAGCAAAAGCAGCAGAGGCACAAACTGCATGACGAGAAGGGACAACGTAGAACACGTCTCTGTCCTGGCACATTTTCGTGTGCGATACTTCCCTCCGGGTCTTCGGGCCTTGCGAAGCTCTGTGTACTGCGAGCGCTGCTACTCGCAGCTGAGAAGGACCGTGGAGCTAGCGGCGAATTCGGAGAGCTCTTCGCTGCACTGCGCCGCTCGCAAGCGGCTTCGTTCTTCGCCTTCTGCCGTCCGGCGAGAGCTGAACTCCAGCGGTCAGTTGCAGCTCTGCCCAACAGCGTGTTCTCAGTTCTGCGGGCAAGCACGCCCTCTTGCCTTGGCCCCGAGTGCAAAGTCCCGAGCGAGCACTCGACTCAGTGCAATGCACCCGGAAGGACGCTCTCGCTCGTCTTTCAAGGAGCGATTCCTAACAGCAGAAGCAGCAGAGGCACAAACTGCATGACGAGAAGGGACAACGTAGAACACGTCTCTGTCCTGGCACATTTCCGTGTGCCATACTTCCCTCCGGGTCTTCGGGCCTTGCGAAGCTCTGTGTACTGCGAGCGCTGCTACTCGCAGCTGAGAAGGACCGTGGAGCTAGCGGCGAATTCGGAGAGCTCTTCGCTGCACTGCGCCGCTCGCAAGCGGCTTCGTTCTTCGCCTTCTGCCGTCCGGCGAGAGCTGAACTCCAGCGGTCAGTTGCAGCTCTGCCCAACAGCGTGTTCTCAGTTCTGCGGGCAAGCACGCCCTCTTGCCTTGGCCCCGAGAGCAAAGTCCCGAGCGAGCACTCGACTCAGTGCAATGCACCCGGAAGGACGCTCTCGCTCGTCTTTCAAGGAGCGATTACCTACAGCAAAAGCAGCAGAGGCACAAACTGCATGACGAGAAGGGACAACGTAGAACACGTCTCTGTCCTGGCACATTTTCGTGTGCGATACTTCCCTCCGGGTCTTCGGGCCTTGCGAAGCTCTGTGTACTGCGAGCGCTGCTACTCGCAGCTGAGAAGGACCGTGGAGCTAGCGGCGAATTCGGAGAGCTCTTCGCTGCACTGCGCCGCTCGCAAGCGGCTTCGTTCTTCGCCTTCTGCCGTCCGGCGAGAGCTGAACTCCAGCGGTCAGTTGCAGCTCTGCCCAACAGCGTGTTCTCAGTTCTGCGGGCAAGCACGCCCTCTTGCCTTGGCCCCGAGTGCAAAGTCCCGAGCGAGCACTCGACTCAGTGCAATGCACCCGGAAGGACGCTCTCGCTCGTCTTTCAAGGAGCGATTCCTAACAGCAGAAGCAGCAGAGGCACAAACTGCATGACGAGAAGGGACAACGTAGAACACGTCTCTGTCCTGGCACATTTTCGTGTGCGATACTTCCCTCCGGGTCTTCGGGCCTTGCGAAGCTCTGTGTACTGCGAGCGCTGCTACTCGCAGCTGAGAAGGACCGTGGAGCTAGCGGCGAATTCGGAGAGCTCTTCGCTGCACTGCGCCGCTCGCAAGCGGCTTCGTTCTTCGCCTTCTGCCGTCCGGCGAGAGCTGAACTCCAGCGGTCAGTTGCAGCTCTGCCCAACAGCGTGTTCTCAGTTCTGCGGGCAAGCACGCCCTCTTGCCTTGGCCCGAGTGCAAAGACCCGAGCGAGCACTCGACTCAGTGCAATGCACCCGGAAGGACGCTCTCGCTCGTCTTTCAAGGAGCGATTACCTACAGCAGAAGCAGCAGAGGCACAAACTGCATGACGAGAAGGGACAACGTAGAACACGTCTCTGTCCTGGCGCATTTTCGTGTGCGATACTTCCCTCCGGGTCTTCGGGCCTTGCGAAGCCCTGTGTACTGCGAGCGCTGCTACTCGCAGCTGAGAAGGACCGTGGAGCTAGCGGCGAATTCGGAGAGCTCTTCGCTGCACTGCGCCGCTCGCAAGCGGCTTCGTTCTTCGCCTTCTGCCGTCCGGCGAGAGCTGAACTCCAGCGGTCAGTTGCAGCTCTGCCCAACAGCGTGTTCTCAGTTCTGCGGGCAAGCACGCCCTCTTGCCTTGGCCCCGAGAGCAAAGTCCCGAGCGAGCACTCGACTCAGTGCAATGCACCCGGAAGGACGCTCTCGCTCGTCTTTCAAGGAGCGATTCCTAACAGCAGAAGCAGCAGAGGCACAAACTGCATGACGAGAAGGGACAACGTAGAACACGTCTCTGTCCTGGCACATTTCCGTGTGCCATACTTCCCTCCGGGTCTTCGGGCCTTGCGAAGCTCTGTGTACTGCGAGCGCTGCTACTCGCAGCTGAGAAGGACCGTGGAGCTAGCGGCGAATTCGGAGAGCTCTTCGCTGCACTGCGCCGCTCGCAAGCGGCTTCGTTCTTCGCCTTCTGCCGTCCGGCGAGAGCTGAACTCCAGCGGTCAGTTGCAGCTCTGCCCAACAGCGTGTTCTCAGTTCTGCGGGCAAGCACGCCCTCTTGCCTTGGCCCCGAGAGCAAAGTCCCGAGCGAGCACTCGACTCAGTGCAATGCACCCGGAAGGACGCTCTCGCTCGTCTTTCAAGGAGCGATTACCTACAGCAAAAGCAGCAGAGGCACAAACTGCATGACGAGAAGGGACAACGTAGAACACGTCTCTGTCCTGGCACATTTCCGTGTGCCATACTTCCCTCCGGGTCTTCGGGCCTTGCGAAGCTCTGTGTACTGCGAGCGCTGCTACTCGCAGCTGAGAAGGACCGTGGAGCTAGCGGCGAATTCGGAGAGCTCTTCGCTGCACTGCGCCGCTCGCAAGCGGCTTCGTTCTTCGCCTTCTGCCGTCCGGCGAGAGCTGAACTCCAGCGGTCAGTTGCAGCTCTGCCCAACAGCGTGTTCTCAGTTCTGCGGGCAAGCACGCCCTCTTGCCTTGGCCCCGAGTGCAAAGACCCGAGCGAGCACTCGACTCAGTGCAATGCACCCGGAAGGACGCTCTCGCTCGTCTTTCAAGGAGCGATTACCTACAGCAGAAGCAGCAGAGGCACAAACTGCATGACGAGAAGGACAACGTAGAACACGTCTCTGTCCTGGCACATTTTCGTGTGCGATACTTCCCTCCGGGTCTTCGGGCCTTGCGAAGCCCTGTGTACTGCGAGCGCTGCTACTCGCAGCTGAGAAGGACCGTGGAGCTAGCGGCGAATTCGGAGAGCTCTTCGCTGCACTGCGCCGCTCGCAAGCGGCTTCGTTCTTCGCCTTCTGCCGTCCGGCGAGAGCTGAACTCCAGCGGTCAGTTGCAGCTCTGCCCAACAGCGTGTTCTCAGTTCTGCGGGCAAGCACGCCCTCTTGCCTTGGCCCCGAGAGCAAAGTCCCGAGCGAGCACTCGACTCAGTGCAATGCACCCGGAAGGACGCTCTCGCTCGTCTTTCAAGGAGCGATTCCTAACAGCAGAAGCCGCAGAGGCACAAACTGCATGACGAGAAGGGACAACGTAGAACACGTCTCTGTCCTGGCACATTTCCGTGTGCCATACTTCCCTCCGGGTCTTCGGGCCTTGCGAAGCTCTGTGTACTGCGAGCGCTGCTACTCGCAGCTGTAGAAGGACCGTGGAGCTAGCGGCGAATTCGGAGAGCTCTTCGCTGCACTGCGCCGCTCGCAAGCGGCTTCGTTCTTCGCCTTCTGCCGTCCGGCGAGAGCTGAACTCCAGCGGTCAGTTGCAGCTCTGCCCAACAGCGTGTTCTCAGTTCTGCGGGCAAGCACGCCCTCTTGCCTTGGCCCCGAGAGCAAAGTCCCGAGCGAGCACTCGACTCAGTGCAATGCACCCGGAAGGACGCTCTCGCTCGTCTTTCAAGGAGCGATTCCTAACAGCAGAAGCAGCAGAGGCACAAACTGCATGACGAGAAGGGACAACGTAGAACACGTCTCTGTCCTGGCACATTTCCGTGTGCCATACTTCCCTCCGGGTCTTCGGGCCTTGCGAAGCTCTGTGTACTGCGAGCGCTGCTACTCGCAGCTGAGAAGGACCGTGGAGCTAGCGGCGAATTCGGAGAGCTCTTCGCTGCACTGCGCCGCTCGCAAGCGGCTTCGTTCTTCGCCTTCTGCCGTCCGGCGAGAGCTGAACTCCAGCGGTCAGTTGCAGCTCTGCCCAACAGCGTGTTCTCAGTTCTGCGGGCAAGCACGCCCTCTTGCCTTGGCCCCGAGAGCAAAGTCCCGAGCGAGCACTCGACTCAGTGCAATGCACCCGGAAGGACGCTCTCGCTCGTCTTTCAAGGAGCGATTACCTACAGCAAAAGCAGCAGAGGCACAAACTGCATGACGAGAAGGGACAACGTAGAACACGTCTCTGTCCTGGCACATTTCCGTGTGCCATACTTCCCTCCGGGTCTTCGGGCCTTGCGAAGCTCTGTGTACTGCGAGCGCTGCTACTCGCAGCTGAGAAGGACCGTGGAGCTAGCGGCGAATTCGGAGAGCTCTTCGCTGCACTGCGCCGCTCGCAAGCGGCTTCGTTCTTCGCCTTCTGCCGTCCGGCGAGAGCTGAACTCCAGCGGTCAGTTGCAGCTCTGCCCAACAGCGTGTTCTCAGTTCTGCGGGCAAGCACGCCCTCTTGCCTTGGCCCCGAGTGCAAAGTCCCGAGCGAGCACTCGACTCAGTGCAATGCACCCGGAAGGACGCTCTCGCTCGTCTTTCAAGGAGCGATTCCTAACAGCAGAAGCAGCAGAGGCACAAACTGCATGACGAGAAGGGACAACGTAGAACACGTCTCTGTCCTGGCACATTTTCGTGTGCGATACTTCCCTCCGGGTCTTCGGGCCTTGCGAAGCTCTGTGTACTGCGAGCGCTGCTACTCGCAGCTGAGAAGGACCGTGGAGCTAGCGGCGAATTCGGAGAGCTCTTCGCTGCACTGCGCCGCTCGCAAGCGGCTTCGTTCTTCGCCTTCTGCCGTCCGGCGAGAGCTGAACTCCAGCGGTCAGTTGCAGCTCTGCCCAACAGCGTGTTCTCAGTTCTGCGGGCAAGCACGCCCTCTTGCCTTGGCCCCGAGTGCAAAGTCCCGAGCGAGCACTCGACTCAGTGCAATGCACCCGGAAGGACGCTCTCGCTCGTCTTTCAAGGAGCGATTCCTAACAGCAGAAGCAGCAGAGGCACAAACTGCATGACGAGAAGGGACAACGTAGAACACGTCTCTGTCCTGGCACATTTTCGTGTGCGATACTTCCCTCCGGGTCTTCGGGCCTTGCGAAGCTCTGTGTACTGCGAGCGCTGCTACTCGCAGCTGAGAAGGACCGTGGAGCTAGCGGCGAATTCGGAGAGCTCTTCGCTGCACTGCGCCGCTCGCAAGCGGCTTCGTTCTTCGCCTTCTGCCGTCCGGCGAGAGCTGAACTCCAGCGGTCAGTTGCAGCTCTGCCCAACAGCGTGTTCTCAGTTCTGCGGGCAAGCACGCCCTCTTGCCTTGGCCCCGAGTGCAAAGTCCCGAGCGAGCACTCGACTCAGTGCAATGCACCCGGAAGGACGCTCTCGCTCGTCTTTCAAGGAGCGATTCCTAACAGCAGAAGCAGCAGAGGCACAAACTGCATGACGAGAAGGGACAACGTAGAACACGTCTCTGTCCTGGCACATTTCCGTGTGCCATACTTCCCTCCGGGTCTTCGGGCCTTGCGAAGCTCTGTGTACTGCGAGCGCTGCTACTCGCAGCTGAGAAGGACCGTGGAGCTAGCGGCGAATTCGGAGAGCTCTTCGCTGCACTGCGCCGCTCGCAAGCGGCTTCGTTCTTCGCCTTCTGCCGTCCGGCGAGAGCTGAACTCCAGCGGTCAGTTGCAGCTCTGCCCAACAGCGTGTTCTCAGTTCTGCGGGCAAGCACGCCCTCTTGCCTTGGCCCCGAGTGCAAAGTCCCGAGCGAGCACTCGACTCAGTGCAATGCACCCGGAAGGACGCTCTCGCTCGTCTTTCAAGGAGCGATTCCTAACAGCAGAAGCAGCAGAGGCACAAACTGCATGACGAGAAGGGACAACGTAGAACACGTCTCTGTCCTGGCACATTTTCGTGTGCGATACTTCCCTCCGGGTCTTCGGGCCTTGCGAAGCTCTGTGTACTGCGAGCGCTGCTACTCGCAGCTGAGAAGGACCGTGGAGCTAGCGGCGAATTCGGAGAGCTCTTCGCTGCACTGCGCCGCTCGCAAGCGGCTTCGTTCTTCGCCTTCTGCCGTCCGGCGAGAGCTGAACTCCAGCGGTCAGTTGCAGCTCTGCCCAACAGCGTGTTCTCAGTTCTGCGGGCAAGCACGCCCTCTTGCCTTGGCCCCGAGAGCAAAGTCCCGAGCGAGCACTCGACTCAGTGCAATGCACCCGGAAGGACGCTCTCGCTCGTCTTTCAAGGAGCGA